>NW_020537100.1:0-20847 GCF_003426905.1 Ctenocephalides felis | reverse complement strand
GTAAAGGTTCAGTTGGTTCTTTTAAACCACTCATATATTAAAAAACTGTTGAAAATAACTTAAAATGAACAATGTAATTCATGAAACAATTAAATAACGAATACTTAAAAATTATATTAAGGTTTGGTAACTATACAACAGTGCTCATAAGGGCGGAGTACAAAGGTTCAATTTGACTACATTGTGAAAACCAAGCTTATTACAACAAATAATACATCTCCTACAATTATCTGACTATGTTTAATAAAACTTCCAGTTAATTCATCATTATAAAAATGTGTTTTTTGCGATTAAAAATTTGTCACCTGGTCCTTTTTACCCCATAGGCAGGGTAAAATGGGACGGTGAAAGGGCAAACAAGTCCGAAGTTTTATTTTTAATTTTAGAGGGATTTTAGGTAATAATAGCTACAGTATGAAACCAAATATAAAATTTATGAGTACGTGTTTAAGATATACTATATTTAACCTTGAACTGGTATTTTGCTAGAAATATTCATCAGCAGACTTAAAATAATTTTTTATTTAATGTATCACTTTTTTTAAATTGCTCATTTTTTACTCAGTTTTCTTATATTACTATTTTTCATTGTTTACACCCCTGACAAAGTAGAGGTTTAGTTAGTTCTTCATAAATCATCCTTATGTAAGCTTTTATAGAGGCAATATAGAAAAATCCGTTGAATGCAACTTGACATTAACGTAGGAAATCCCGTTAAACGGCGGACGGCACCTAGCGCCGGAAATCATATTTTTGTTACCAAAGTTTGATTGATTGTATTAATTATTTTCTAGCAAAGGTTGCGTTTTTGTAATTTAGTTTGATTTATAACTTTGTTATCTAACATGTCATAATTTAATAAACATTTCGTAAAATATTTTTTGATTTATTTATAAATAACCTTAGGTGTCCGGCACTCGGAGACTTCCCCCTGTATTTAAAATTATATTAAGGTCTGGTAAATTAAACAACAGTGCTCATAATCAAAACAATTAACAACAAGTCACTTTCGCAGATAATTTAATAGCCAATTTTTTGGCATTAAAATGGGACAATGTTAAATTTATAACATAGATGGCTATGAGAAATAGTATGGTTGATATATATTTATATCCATATACCTTTAATTTTACAGAAGTATTTTTACAAATTTTGGTCATAGAATCATAATAAATCTACGTTTTTGTGTAAAGCTGTATTATAATTGTTATCTTTTCTCTGAAAAAATCAGAACTGTTAAAAATTGATGATTTTCGAGTGGTTCCAGTTACTGTTGATATTTATTGAACTTGTATATTGATTTAAAATATATATTTATACCACCCATATGTAAGCCTTTTATAAGCAATATAAGAAAATCCATTGAATTCAACTTAAAATTAACGTGTACTTAAAAATTATATTAAGGTCTTGTAAACTAAACCACAGTGTTCAGAATCAAAACAAATAACAAAAAAAAATTTTTCAAAGATCCCCTGATAGCGAAGTAATGAGAAACAATTCATCTGGTTATACCTCTTTTGCCCTCTACTTGAAAATATTTTTGATGAAAAATTCTCAACTTCGTTTTTAAGATATTGGGCCTTTTTATACGATATATATATAGATATACATATATATCTACATATATATATATATATATATATATATCTATTATATATATATATATATATGTATGTATATATATATATATATATATATCTACATATATATATATATATCTATATATATGACAGTACATTTTTGAAATGCAAATGAAGTCACAGCGCTCATCATTATGCAAAGATTTATTCCAGAATTCTCTAGAGGAGCACTTTTAATTATTAAAAGAATCCTTTAACGATCCTGTGTATAATTTTAAAAAGAGTACCAAGACGAGGAAAAGCATTGTGAGCTAAGTTTTTCCAAGGAGGACGTCGAGACACTCAAACAATATCGAGCAGAAAATGTTTTAATGCTCCAAAGTGGGTGCACACTAATTGCTCGCGTGATTTGAATATTGATAGGAGTCTCTCAGGGAAAAAGTGACTATATTCTATGTTAAAGGTATATATTTTATAAAGTTTATATTGCATATTCAAAAGACACGGTTGAACATAATCACGCATGTTAATTATGAAAAGTACTACATAATTAGTTATTCAATAGGTGATGGAAATACTTAAAAGCATGCTTATAAGGTGGCAAATTAGATTGTAAAAATATGCAATTTGAGCTTCAAAATTGGTAAAATCACTATGTACATTTGAAAAAATAGGTATTTATCAATAGAATATATTAGCAATTTAG
Organism: Ctenocephalides felis; assembly: GCF_003426905.1. NCBI lineage: Eukaryota > Metazoa > Arthropoda > Insecta > Siphonaptera > Pulicidae > Ctenocephalides > Ctenocephalides felis. The sequence goes on along the minus strand of NW_020537100.1, from coordinate 18,558 downwards.
TTTAATGATATTTGTTCGTAAAATAATTTCGATATTAGGTAACTACTTAAAAATTTCTATATAAAACAAAACTCATATTTAAAAGAAACGATAGAACATAATGATGCATATTAATTATGAAAAGTACTACATAATTACTTTAATAAATAGGTGATAAAAATACATAAGAGCAGGCTTATAAGTTGGCAAATTAGATTGTAAAAATATGCAAAATTATGCTTCAAAATTGGTAAAATCATTATGTAATTAAATATATATATATATATATATATATATTATTATATGTATATATATATATATATATATGTATATATATATAATTATCGATAAAATATATCAGCAATTTAATGGTAGTTGTTCGTAAAATGATTTCGATACTAGGTAACTACTTAAAAAATTTCTATATAAAACAAAACTCATTGCGAAAATTTATAAATAACTGTTTTTGTATGGAATTTTATATTTGTATTACAGCTAACTAGTAGTAAGTACATATTTTCCCTAAGGCAAGTTGCATTAACTTCACGATATATACATAATCAAATTAATCTATAAGATATAAAATAAAATATGCAAAATTAAGCTTAAAAGTTGGTAAAATCATGATGTATTTTTAAAAAATATTATCAGAACCTCTAATAAAATGAATATATCAGCAATTTATTTTAATAGTAGTTGTTCAGAAAATCGTTTAGATACTACTTAAAAAAATTTGATATAAAACAAAAATTATTGTAAATGTTTATAAATAACTGTTCTTATATGGAATTTATATTTAAATTACAACTAACTAGTTGTACGTACAATTTTGCCCTAAAGCAGTTGCATTAATTTCACGATTTATGCATAATCAAATTAATCCACAAAACATAAAATTCAACTATTTAGACGAAGTGTTAGACTGTACAATTACGTTCAACTAATTATTTCAAAAACAAAATTTTCGCTTTCACTAAAAATGAATCAATGCACTTTCCAATTGACATTTTTCAAACAAATTTATAATCGCTGTAATCGTGTAAATTATATTAATGTTTACAATTTTACATAGTTTACTACATTTTATTTCATCCATTCTAGGTTCCGAAAATAAATTTTTTTTACCTCGCACAAAACAGATCAATCTTATCGAGATACATCGAATGGCTTTCAAATTCTTGATGTAGATTCAGCCGTTTTTGAGAAAACGTCGATGAAAGGTGTAATTTTAACAAACTCAAAAAAAAACTGACCATTTTTTCAAACTTTGATGATTATTTAAAATCAAGCAACTTGTCGTAGGGTCGTTATATTTTAGCACGTTCTATAAGACCATGATATCCATCCTCAAAAAATGTTTCATGAAAATCATCGATTTTTTTTTTCAGGTAATTACAACCGGCTGATCTTCACCAAAAATTGAACAGAACCAATTTTTTTCATACGGTTTTTTGAATTTTTAAGAATCAAGTCAGGATTGTAGGTAAAACGTAGATAATATTTCACTTTTCAGCTAATTACAAAGAAACGGCTCGGCTGATCGTCGCAAAAAACTGAGAAACTATAGTTGTCATTGAGATACATCAAATACCCTTTAAATTATCAAAATCGATCTAGCCGTTTTTTGAAAAAACGTCGACAAAATGTAAAAAATCGACTCACATACCTGCAAACACACACAAACATTTTTTCCAAATTGGATCTCATTAGATTCATAATCACTTCAAACGTCGAGAAAACAAAATCGTTTTTTTGAGAAAACAAACCTATCTTTCGGAAGTTTGTAAGCAGTTGTAAGTGGCATTTTACTTTATAGTCCAGTCATTATAGTAAGTTTACCTCAAAATCCGAGATACCCAGCTGTAAGACTGACACCCTAAAGTTGTCTCAATACCTACATATGGTATTGACATCCTACCTTATGTAAATTTGAGATAACTTTAAGGCGTCAATATACAAGTATTTACAGACTTACAGCTGGGTATCTAGAATTCCGAGATTATTACCTGATATAAGGTTAAATTACTGGACTATTCGGGCAAGTTGCAAAAACTTCCCCAAATATGTTAATAATACACTTCAGATTTAGCATAGTTAACTGGGATTATATATTTGTTTCCTTAATTTTTAATGGTTTTTATCTAACGAGAAGCTATATAAGAGTACATTGATTGTAAAATAAAATACAAGGCCAATAATGTTTTAAAATTATATATTCAAAATATCCCATTTATTTTTTCTATTTCATTTTGACATTTCATTACCGCACGTTATATTAATCAAAAACCCAACATGCATCATATTCCACAAAACTTTACACATTTCGAAATGCTTATTAGCAAAATCGCTTTCGGCGTAAATATTCATATTTTTACCTCGGCATAAAAATATCCTTGATATATCATAATTTCCATGACTGGCTGTTTATTGCTCGATCGATGGAACAATTTTTTAGTCGAAATCACAGAGAGAACTATTTATTGTACAACAAGTAACGTCGTGATTGACGTTTTTATCCAGCTTTGATCGAAGTATTTAGCATGTTAGTTCCGAGCAAACGAGCTCATTGACACGAGCGATGTTTCGTTTCGATTTACAAATCATGCAGCCGGCGGTGGTAGTACCGGAGCACTGGGCGCCCGAGGCGATTTAATCGCAGGTAGGTACACCACAGGTAGGTGATTCGCACAATTTACACGTATATGGTGGATGTGGAAATAAAAATTATTTACGTGGCAATTTGTTATTCAAATTGCATGAAATCTGTAGTAGAGTTGCTTCAAATCATCTGAAATTTCAACAGAATGTTACAGGACAATAAGTACCTAGTAGGAACTACTAGGTACTGCTATGGTACCTACTATAGATATGTGGATGTAAAAATAAAAATTAATTACTTACCAATTTGTTATTCAAATTGCATGAAATCTGTAGTAAAGTTGTTCAAATCATTTGAAATTTCAATAGAATGGAACTGGACGAATAGGTACCTAGTAGGTACCACCTACTAAAAGTATTCACAGAATTATACTACTAACTATAAAACATTAGGGTATGTCGGAGCACAAAGATGCAATTTGACTTTATGTAATAATACATACTGTCTACAGCAAATATGAATAACTGTACTTAAAACGTATCCAAAAAACAACTATCGTACAATGTTCAGTAAAATGTCCATTTAATTCTTAATTTAATACATTTGTTAACTGTAATTGACTTTACAGTTAAATAAATACATTTTTATTTTAATTTGTAATCTATTACTATTTATCTCAAAGACCCAAGAGTTAGAATACAATAGATATCGTTATCGAGTCGTAAAGGATCTAGTTCAATCCTGAATTATGAAAATCCTGATATGATGCAGTATTGATATCAATTTTTATTTGAAAACATAGATCAAAATATAGTTCCAAGCAAAACAGATATTATTATATTATGTAACATCCAGTACATTTTTAAACAATGATAATTCTGTATATTACCTCAATCTGGTATTTTGTCAGTAATAAACATCAGCAGAGGTATAATAATCATTTATTTACCTTATCTCTTGTAAAATTCTACTTAAAAGATCTACGTGAAAATATCAATACATCTTATATAAAAATTAAAAAAAAGTGTACTTCAAAATATTATTAAAGTCTCGTGAACTAACAGTACACTGCTACAAAAAGAAACAACGGAGAAAGTACTTTGGTTATGGATTTCCAAACATTTCCGTTTATTTCCCGAAAGCAATAAATATATTACCCCTATACTTTCAAAAATTATTGCTAATTTTTTTTTAATTTAATTGGTTTTGAGATATCAATGATGGACCTTTTTACCCGCAGACCTTCAAGACCCGCTCTATCCCATAACTAATTGAACCAGTTGCAAACTAAATGATGGAAGAAAAAAAAGAAAATAAAAAATGCAGTAAGAAAAAAATTCAGAATATAAAGTGTAAAAAATAACTAAAGAAAATTTTTGATAAGTTATTCTGGAATTCAGTAGTAGAAAAGCATAATATTTTTTGTTTTGATATTATTTAGTGGATTCTATAAGGACAAATTCTTCCTTAAAGTAGTAGTATTCACAAATGATAAAGCAAATTATTATAACATGTAGAATTACAAACATCTAGTTTTTCCAACAAAATGTATTTGATAAGAAAAAAAAGTATCTAGTAAATTTTGTGTTGATCTTCAAAATACGGATACACCAGCAGGAACCCCAAGGAAATATTATTATATAAGTATTGCACAAATTAAATAAGAAACAAAAAATATTAAGGAAAGAATACCAATACTCAATCTTAAATTGATAAATGAAATCGCATAATATTTATATTCTACAAATACTAATGTAATCTATAAAATAATTTTGAAATAAACTAAAAGGATAATTAAAGAAAGAATTGGAAATAACCATTGAAATCTGAAAGATCTAAAGTAAGAGTAACAATTTTTTACATGCGACTAATTATTACCAAGTTATTTATTTAATATGCATAGAAATAAATGTATCACATGTTATTCAACTTGTTGCTTTCCATTTAATTAATAAATTAAATAAAATAAATAATTCTTTAGTTCAGTCAGTGGATTCTTTACTAGTTCAGTATGCAACAAACTTAATTTTATAATAGCAATGCAAATATTCACTTTTAACAAAAATTAATTTGTATATATTCATAGACACACAAATACACACAAATACACACACACACACAGAATAGAATATGTATAGTATATATTCTGCAAAATCATATTTTTTATATTTTAATATAAAACCACATACTATTTTGCAGTCATATATTCTTTTTACCGTATTTAACCAACAAAATTTAATAACAATTTCAAACCCACCTTTGAATAATAACTAATAATTTGCATACCGCGCTACTAACAAGAAATAATATCTTGAGAAATGATTAAATTATACGAACTAAATTATCGCTATCTTACGGCAATAATGAATTCCGTGTAGCTTTTTAATATAAAAGTTTACTATAAATTTCTGCCAGTGCAAACTGATCTACATAATTAATATAGAAATAGAAACAAGCCGAGAAATAATTGCATGTGCTTGTGAGCAATTTAACAAAAGAAAATTGCACAGTCTTCTTGGTGGTCTTTTACAGATTGCGAACATATCGTGAGGACAAAATAGTTCTGTCAAGTAACTCTAAAGTTATAAAACGGAACCGCTATATGAAAGAATTTTATTGCCGCTCATTTATAAAGTTTCCTGTTTATTATACTTTGTCCATGGGTAGGAATTCACTTTCTTAATATGCTCTTTCGAATGCAGCAATTTCGAATGAAATTTATGTCGTTTAATTTAACTCCTTCTAGAAGTTACTTGGGTACTTATATGTGAGACTGTAAATTAAGTTCAGACATGTAACTTATTGTTGGAAAAAATGCTATCAAATTAGTAGGGTAGTATAGGGCTTAAAGGTCCGCGGTTACAAAGGTACACCCCCGATATCTCAAAAACAAGTACAGTTAAGCAATTTTTAACAGAAATATTTGAAAGTAGAGGGATAAAAATGTATAACCAGTCATCACTCTGATTCTTATGACATTGATAAAGGGTAATGTTTGAAATGCATAATAATTTTTTTTTCTTGTTAGTTTTTTGGCTGTGAGCTCTGTTTAGTTTGCAAGGCCTTAATTTCAAGTAAACGTTATTTATTTGTTTCATAAGATGTATTGTTAATTTTAAAATAGATTCAATAGCTTTTTCTATATGACCTCTATAAAAGCTTAAGTGTGGGTGGAGTAACAAAGACTAACTGAACCTTCACTTATGGCAAAAGTCTAAACCATAAAAAATAGTAAATAAAAAAGTAAATTTAGTTATAAAAGCAATTTTACAATAGATAGTTATTCAAAATAGTTAATCAAAAATTCTGCTGATAAATATTCTTGGCAAAATGCAATGGCTATTATATACAGTCTAATTCGGTAAAAAATGTACCAATTTAATTTATAGTTTGCATTGGTTGAATAATGTAGCTATTATTTCGTAAAATTCTTTTGAAATTAAAAATGAAACATTGGACCTGCTTGCCCCTGCCTAAAAACAGCAAATATAAAATATTTTGGTATTTTTACTTAACATAGTTAGATAGTTGTTTGTTTGATACGTCTTATTTGTTGTGATGTAACTGGTTTGGTTTTCGCATTAAATTGTTCAAAGACAATTTCGATCTTTGTGCCCCAAACTACCCTAATGCGTGTTTTTACGGAATTCATTAAAATAACTCGTTTATTAAGTAAAATATATTATAATTGACATGCGTTTTCTTAATGACAGATGTTAAAGGTTTATAACATAATTTAAACAATAAAATCATTACCATCTCATATTATCAAGTTTATGATCACAGAGTACGTTTTAGGAACAATACTTAAAAATAAAACTCGTGCTCACAGGGTATCCCAGAGCTCAACCTCAAGCTGTAACAGGTTGATAGTATTGATGGTAACTATGGAAAGAAAAAGAAAAATTGTTCGGTGTAGTTTAAAATTAATGAGCTTTTAAGTTCAACCTAGAGCTTTGGCCAAACTGTGACCATTTTTTGGTTATTGTGGTTAATTTTTAACTGTTTTTTCATTGAAGCTTTGAATCCGTAAGCGCAAATAACTTTTCTAGGACCACAAAAAAATGACAATTGCTGTAAGTTTTTTCGAATTGAGGGTATTTGTCGAACTATAAATTTAACATTTTCAAAATTGAAAAGCTCCTTAAAAATGTACTGAATTGCGTTGGCCAGTTTTATCAAAAATTGATTTTAATCAGGATTATCAAATTGTAATATACTTAATAGTTTCGTAATAAAAAAAAACCTTAATAGTATCACCCTGTATTGGGGCTTGACGTGGAGTTCTGGGACACCATATACATAAATTATTTTTTTTAAAAAAAGTTGTCAATCAGTTTTGCTAGTAAATCCTATAATATATATACAAGTCATTTTTTAATTTGTTTTGTCTCTTCATTATTGTTGTAGTGTCCACCAATTTTATCATGCAATTTTTTGTAACTTCGTAAAAGAAAAGTTTGCTTTCGTCAGCAACCGACACTAATGGTTTTCTCAGCATTTTATGATTGGTCAAGCCGTTTCTTAATAATTAGGCAAAAAAAAAAATAGAATGGGAAGACCGCGATGCGAAAAAGGTTGGAAACCACTGGGTTAATACAAAATATATGTTGACGATATGACAAATTTGTTGGCTCATTTTCTAGATTTAACGACCTAATCCTGTAAGAATAATTTAATTTTGCAATGTTAGAATTACCAAACACAGTTAAATTGAATCCCTTCACTTGTATAAGGGCATTAAATTCATTTATATTTAAATCCCTTGCGTAGCCAGAAATCATTTAATTTAAGATAATAACATCATAAATCAGCGAAACTCCATTTGTTCTCAATAATTGCGATTTAATACTCTCTAACGAAAATTATTCCCTGAAGGGTTGCTCGGGCTTCTGCAGACAATACACCGCAATCTGTCTTCGAGATTTAACTGTTACATTCAGCTAAATTTAACTGGCTTTATGAATAAATTAATAAATATTTTAATGATCAGCCATTTTGATTCATGTGCTTTTCAATTATATTAATCAGGACGTTTTGCTCTCTGCCGCTTTAATCCAATTATGTCTCTGCTCTGGGAGGATTATAATAAAAAATATGTGCAAATGTATGTCATACATAAATCAACTCGCGCTGGATTCGGCATGGATTTATTCAAAAAGGGATAATTGGAAATTTGAATGGTGTTTAACAAACAGCAGGACAAGAAAAAAATAATATGCATAAGCAAACGGCAAATTGAATTAACTTTTTTGAAAACTGGTGAAATAAAATCAAGTTGATTAATAATAATTGACTTAGGAGTCGATCCCGCCGTAAAATTGGCCAATGTTATGGCAAGGCTATGTTACGTAGCGCCTCTCATACTGGAGTTCGACACATAAAATGTGATTTCGCTCGTGTTATTATGCCACATCACAAAGATGCAGTTATGATAAGTTTTTTTTTAACATTTGTTCGTTTTCTAGGATAGGATTTATATCTAAAAAGCCTGACTGCACAGGGACCAAATGCATTTTGACAGCACTTAGTACAATTTTGTATGAGAAGCGCTACGTAACAGCCTTGCCGTATCATTGATTTATTTTACGGTAGAATAGACCCTTAATTTTCAACAAATAAGATTTAGCTGTTTAGATACAATTTTCAAGTATCCTCTACGAAGATACGAAAAAGAAAGTGCAAAAAATGGGTACTCGATTTTTGCAAGATCCAGCCGGGCATCCGATTAGAATGATTCAAAAAATATTCGGTTCGTATTGATGTAATTGCTGATTATATTCGCCAGATCTTTTTTGCAAAGGCAGTTCCAACCGTTTTGGAGATACGGAGCAAAAAGTGCAAAGAATAGCAGCTATTAAAAGAAAGGACCATCTAGTTCAAAAAACATTTTGCTTGTACAGATATAGTGAATAAATAGTTTTTCGGAAAGGTAAAAAAAATCATTTCAAAATTAACAAAAAAAAACGAAAAAATCGATTTTTTTAAAGATCTAAAATTATTCGGATTTCAATTTTAATTCAGACAAAAACATTTAAAATTTATAGAATATATCATTACTGTGAGGGCAGTACCAGCAATTTGCTCTAAAGCACGATGCCATGTACCACTAGTCCAACATTTAATTACAGTAAACAACAGTATAAAGTATAAGTTATTAACAAAAATCATTCTGCACATTGCAAATTTTTTTTTTTTTTTATAATTTGATATAGGAACGAATCTTGGTACAAATATCTATTGCAAAATACAACAAAATCCATTCGATATGAATTTTAATGTTTATCTTTGATCAAATAAATTATCACTAAAAGCTTTTAAATGATACCAAAATATATTATCATTAAGCATGTACAAATAGTTATTTTTGGTATGATTAATGAAAAATAAATAAATCTCTGAAACAAAATTCATGATGGGTGTTTTGCATAATGAATGTGAATTCGCGAGGGACTAACACGAGACTCCTCTCATTATTTGGAGCAAATATTTTCGACACATGTAATTACAACGTTCTATAGTTTGTAAACATTTAGTTACATCAATGGACATTACATTTACCTGATTAATTTACTTTTAAATAATGTTGACAAATAGATAAATCAAAAGCAAAAAAACACTAAATTTTAAATAAAATGACCTATATAAATTAATACTTCAAAGCCGGTGAAACATGATGTTCAATACGTAGTTTTTTTTCAATTTATCAATAATGATTTGCATTATTATCACTAGTTTTATATTTGTGTGAAAAATAATGTAATTCGTGTTAAAAAAAAGGTTTTTGAAGCAAACTAAAATTTTTGAAGTTTTAAAGGGTTATATAGGGCGGAGTATAAAAATCCGTGAGTTAAAAAGTTACGCCACCTCAAAAACAGGTAACTAAGAATTTTTGAGCAATAATATTTGAAAATAGAGGAGAAAGATGTGTAACCAACCATCACCTTGTTATCTTCCGGTAGGGTAAGTTATAGTAATCGCAAAAAAACGATCAAAAATGAATAATTTTGTATATTTTTACGTTTCAGATGTTCCTGAACATTTTGGCATACATTAGAAAAAATTGATGATGTGTGTGTGGGCGGATACAAATTTTTGTCGACGATTTTGCTAGCGCAAATCAACCAATTTGAACAATTAAAAAAACATTCGATTTCTATTGATAAGGTGATGTGCTGATTAGTTTTTGGCAACGACAGGTCCAGCCGTTTCCGAGATACTGAGCAAATGTGAAAAAATGGTATTCAGTTTTGAGATAACAGAGCGTTCGATTTAAATCATACTTGTATTGACGAAATGAACAACTGGTAAACTATTTGTAAAGACAGGTTCAGCGTCTACGGCGATAGAATAAAAAAGTAAAATACAATGCCATTTGGCGGTCAAAAATGGACATTAGACATATGCACATCGTATTTTCAGATATTTTATAAAGATTATAATAATAAGTAAAAATTGTGTGTACATTTATATAGCTTCCGTAAAGTTTACACGTTAGACGACTACGCGGCGCCTACGCGTTTTGATATTTCGTCTTCAATTTAGCTATGCAGCGCGATTGTTTAAAAAAATGTTCAAAATTCGCAAAAAAAATCAAAATACAAAAAAATCTAATTAAAAAAAAATCAAGTCATTTTCTTTTTAATTTCAAAATTTCTCAAAAATCTAATTTTCTTTAAGTTTTGCAAAGTTTTTTTTTAACAATTTAGTTTTTGGTACAAAAAGTTCCAGCAATTTGCCTTAGGGTACGATGCCATGCACCACTAGTTTCTTACGACGTTGCTGTCGAGATATAAAGGGCAAAGTTCGAAAATCCATAACAAAAGTAGTTTCTTTCGTTGTTGTTTTTGATTGCATTGTTGATTAGTTTACCGTTTATAGGATATATTGATTTTAAAACTACAAAAGCGTGAGGTAGAAAGAACCTGAAACAAATACACTGGTAAAGATGTAAACAATAAAAAATAGTAATTGAAAAAAATTAATTGAGTTAAAAAATTCCAACTCTGCTGATGACTGTTTCTGACAAAATACTAGATTAAGGTTATATACTGTGTTATCTCTGTAAAAATGTACCCGTTAAATTTATATTTTGCATTGGTTGAATAATGTAGCTACTACCGTAAAATTCCTTTAAAATTAAAAATAAGACATTACAATTCTTAAATGAGACAAGCTCCAGCAATTAGCCTTGAGGCACGATGCCATACACTACTAGTTTAAACAGGTAAATTCTAATGTATCACTTTTGCAGTAATATACAACTATATACACTTTGCAGCTATATGTAGATAATACACACATTCATATATCGTAATAATTAATGACTATAATCGTTCACTTACGATTTTATTTGCAAATGATTTTGCTGAAATCACACTCGACAAACGGCACGCAACACACGACATATAACAATATCAAATAAAATATTTTTAAAAAATATTTCAGAACTTATAATAACGTGTCCTATGGCATGTTAAAAATGGCTGCACAATTTTGTAATCTATAGGAAAATGAATAACCCGACACGATTGATATTTGTCTTTGTCCACATCATCACCTACGCCTACAACAGCACTGAATCCAGTATTAAAACTATGATTTTTTGCAGCAAAATACATTACACTATAATGTTCAATAATAACTAACGTCCATAATCGTTCACTTATCATTTTATTTGCAAATGTTTTTGATAAAATCACACGCGACACACGACCGGATAAAAATGCACTCGGCAAAACCGAAACATACCAAAATACCGACGACCAAAGACGCGCCTGCACGCTTCGAGTGCCACCCGATAACTGACCTTGCAATAATTTCAATTATTTATTCACCCTAGAAAGGTGTTGCCGTATTTGACAACAAAGTACGGAATCATAGAAAGTGCAATTTGAATATTTGGCGCAAAGATATGAATTTCTTCTATTGACCTCAGAAATGTCAGCTACTTAGAACATTTTACATTTTTATACCATATACACTTTTACGTAGCATTTTATTCTTAATGTTATTCTTATATTAATTTTACAATATGCAATTTATGTTTATTTTCGTAAAACAATCCGATTTGCTAATTTTAAATTTTCTTGACGTTTCAGGTCATTCTGAATCGAATAAAACCAAATTTGTAAAAAGTATGTGTATATGTAGGCCTATTTTTACTCTTCATCGACGTTTTCTCAAAAACGGCTATACCAATTTCAAAAATTTAAAAGCCAACCGATGTACCTCAATAACTACTGGGAGATGTGCTGATTAGTTTTTGTCAAATCATTAACGTCTAATCGTTTGTCAGTTTTGTGCGACGATCGGCCAAGCCGTTTCTTTGTAGTGGCCAGAAAAGTCTAAATTGTTTTGTCCACGATTCAGGTCCACATTCGTGAATAAAATTGGAACTAAATATTCCAAAACTGTTCAAAGGATATTGGTTGGGAATCGCGTGGATTAGTTTCTGGTAAAGATCCGCCAGTCCGTTTCTACGTAATAAAATGTAATTTTATTTTGACGATTTTGATGAAGTATAAACCATAGATTTTGTAGTTTGAAGTAACACTTAAATAATATAGGCCTGAAATAAGCGTTTGAATCATACTAGTGGTGTATGGCATCGTGCCTCCAGGCAAATTGCTGGAACTTCCCGTACCGTAACAAAATGTTCGAGGAATATTTTTTCAAATAGATTATTATAAATACTGTAACATTGTCTAATATTTATAACAATTATATAAACTGAATCACAAAGTCAAAAATATTTATTTAACCGGACCTGTCTTTGCCAAAAAACTAATAACGACTTCTCCCGATCATTACTATGTTTTTAGATCATTCAAATCGGATTATCCGTTCTCTCAAAAACTCAATTTCTATTTTCTGCACTCTTTGCTTTTTATCTCCGTAACGGCTGGACCTGCATTTGCCAAAAACTAATCAGCACATCTCCCTATCAATAGGAATCGAATGTTTTTTGAACCATTCAAAGCGGTTGATCCGTGCCCAAAAACGTGAACAAAAAAATGCGGACACACAAAACACACGCACACACATCCATTTTTCTGAGGTATGCCAAAATGTTCAGAAACCTTCAAAACATGGAGAAATGCCAAAATTCTCATTTTCGATTTTCAGTCTATTACTATAACTACGGGAAGTTAAAAATGCATCAAAGTCTAAAATTTCGCCGCGCGTTTTAGCGATTCTAATTAAAATCTATTCCAAAGCATATGCACGTTCTGTGGTGTTTCGTAGGTAGCTACTGACTACAGTTGACGTTCACACTTATATAAAATACATACAGATATAAGTATGTTTCAAAGACATCAATTGGGAAATAGTATTTCTTATTTTTAGTATAAGTGAGATTGCTATTTTTGAAATCTCAACTGTTGTTGTTTAGGATGAGTATGTAGATGTACCGGAAAATTCATACAACTTGCCTCAAGATAAAATGCTATTATAACTAGTTTTTATTGTTTACATCTTTGCCAGGTTTAGTTGGTCGAATTTAACCCCTCCCCACATGTAAGCTCGTAGAAAAAATATATAAAAAAAGTTAAATTTAACTTAAAAATAACACTACATCATAAACAACAGTTAAATAACGTATCCTCAACAATTATAGTTAGGTATCGAAAACTAAATAACAGTGCTCACAACCGAAAAAAAACTTTTGTTATGGATTTTCAAACACTGCAACATTGTAGGAATCAAGGTGATGGCTGGTTGTACATCTATTTCTCTATACTTTCGAATATTGTTGTTAAAAAATTATTGACCTCCACTTTATTCTATAGGTGAGAATATAATTCAGTAGTGTATTTTACGTTTATTTTGCAATTGAAAACTAGAGAGTAATCTCTAATATATCACGATCAACAAATCATACAGCAGTATTCCCGTTAATTTCCAATAAAGCATAAACCAGTATTAAAAATTAATCAACGTACAGCACAAATTAGCGCAAACATTAGTATGAATTACGAATAAAACACCGGTGCAAATAATTCATTTCTATTAATCTTTAATTACTCGCAAATCCTCTTACAATGCGATGAACACATATTATATGTTTTCTATCTTTCATCATGTTTTACAATAGTACAGCATTATTATTAACATGAAAGCCTTGTTAGATAAATCATGCATTCAGCGTGGTTTTCCCTGATAATTCGTAATTTATACAAACGACCTGGTCTGTACATAATTAAAGTACATCGCGATATTTGCTGCCTATGATTTATGTTTAGTTTCAAACGTTATTTACGCTTTGTATGCGATGTTTTATTATAAATTTGTTACCTATATTGGGAAATTAAAAATTTTAATTCATTATTAGGTCTATAAGCTTATAATTAATTCATGGTATTATGAAATGTTACGCATTTAAATTCAAAATTAGCGTAAAACAAACAAATCATTGGTTACGCCAATAAAAAAATGGATGTGTGCCCTGCAAAGTATTAATGACGAATATAGTTTACATACAAAATCATCATTAACGACGAATATAGTTAATAAATATGAAATCATCGTAATGGTATTCAAAATTCAAGAATGAAAAGAGTAAATAGTTCTTACAATTAGTTAATCTTAGTGTTAAATTAGAAGATTTAATAATGCATGGTATCAAGAATAAATTGTAAAAAATATTTTTACCAAGATTCTACACATGTGTAGAACGAATTGCGAATCCTTTGCGCGACGTTTTTATTGTTTTGTGAGAAATTTGGAAATGCTATCTAAATAAAAGAGATTTGTGCCGCACAGCGTGTTAAGTTCATTCCGTTTATTTATTATTTTATTGTTATAAATAGTTAAAAAAGATCCTTCTATAATTCTTCGTTTGAATAAATTTTGTTCGAATTGTAGTACAGACGGGTTAGAAAAGTCCATATTGTGCTTTAAAGTATAAATATGCTCCGCAATCATAGTTTTAAATTGTCTCGGATTTTTTTAATTGTTTTTATGATGTTGTAAACGTTTAAGTTCTGGCATGTTTCTCATATGTAAATTAAATTACAATCTAGATAATTTATTTGATAGACGAGATTTCTAAGTCGTTCGATATTAAAAGGGGTTTTTGTTTGGTAAAAATAGTACTAGTCATTGTACTAAAATTGTTTACAAGTCGGAGTCCAGATTTATGAAAAAGTTTTTTTTCAATGAACATACAATTCTTCAATGTATGGCAAACATATTACACCAGAATGAGTTTCTGAGTCAGGTAAATCGTTATGTACTGTGGAATTGACCATTTTATTCAAAATGGTATGTTCGATTGTAACTAAACCGTAACCAGTAACAGACACGTTTGTGATGATCTTCAACCAGTCTACAAACAACACACTATCTATTGTGATTTTTTAAATTAGTATTTTGTAAAAATATTGTGTAATTAGAAGTTTAATGTTTATAATACATAGTGTAGTGCATTACCATATCCTGATATAATGGATTATTAAAACCTTCCAATTTAACACTAAGAATAACTAATTGTATGTACTATTTACTCTTTTTATTTTTTCTTTTCACTCCAATTCAATTATTTTAGTTTTTAATTTTATTTTTAGTTTCCACTGAGTGAAGGCTAGGATTATAGCCGAAACGTATGGTTTTAAAATAAATTTTTGAAAGAAATTCATGTTTTATTGATGTTATGCCCGATTACTAGACTAATATATATTATATATATATATATATATATATAATATATATGTATATATGTATGTGTGTGTGTGTGTGTGTGTGCGTCTGTGTGTATATGGTGTGCTCATGTGTGTATAATTACTTAATTACGATCTCAGTTTCTATATCAATAGAAATCTTAATTAGTTGAGTATCAAACAGTAATTAGCCAATAATAATCTGTAATAAATTAAAGTATTTTTCCATTTTAATAATTTCTCATACGCTTCCTTCCATTCCATGTTATTACTTCATTGCGGGGCAATATATTAGCTTTAACCATATTCCCTTTTAATAAGAAGCGTTCCTCTAACATATATTTTTATTACACGTTTTAATTAACTTTGCCTACTTTATCATGATAAATGGTAATGATGTGTCGTTTCATTATGAGTTATTATTTTTTAATTTATAATGTGCAGCTTTTCTCAATTAACAAGCTTTTAGCATTCAGCTATTGTAATTATAATAGAAATGCGATATGTATATAGGTGAATTCACATTAATTTTAATAAGAGAATTATTAGAAACTGTAATACGTCCTGAATACCTTATTGTTTGTTTTTGCATTTTGCTTTTCGAAGTAGAAGGTTCATGTTGAATTTACTAGCATCCTAAAATATTATAGTCCTACGGCAAAATTCGTATGGTTTTTAATAAAGCATACACTAGTATTGGAAATTAATCTATGTACAGCACAAATTAGCGTAAACATAGTAAACTTTACGAATAAAATATCATATAAAGCAGGACATAATTTGACTTTGAGCAAATATATTGTGGAAGCTATTATTTAGTTAATGTTTCACCATACAAGGTATGTTATATATGTAGTGTATACGTGTGTATTATATTTTATTAATTTTTGTAAAATAAGGTGAAATTTAGATTAGAATGTAGTACAAAAATATAAGTCAAACCATTGGGTTTTCTTTTTAGAAAATGCCATTGTACATTCCCAAAAAATTACTTAATGTCTATTGACAGACAGATTGTAATATATATATATGAATAATAAAAAAAATTGTTGTGAAACGGAACCAATTATATTACAACAAATAACACATATCAAACAAACAACTATCTGACTACGTTCAGTGAAACTCCCAGCTAATTCGTCATTGTAAAAATATGTTTCTTTGATGTTTTTCAAAAATTTATAACCTGGACCTTTTTACCCCATAGGTGGGATAAATTTGAACGGCCAATAGGCAAATAAGTCCAACGTCATAGTTGAATTTTAATTGAATGAACTTTACGAAATAATAGCTATATTTTTCAATCAATACAAAATCAATTTCTATGGTACATTTTTACAGAGATAACACTGTATATAACCTTGATCTATTTTGCAAAAAAATAGATATTAGCAGAGTTGGAATATATATTATTTAAGATATATCTTGTGAATTTTTTTTTTAACTTGATTACACTTCAGGGTAAAGGTTTATTTGGTCTAGTTCATTTTTAACTTCATAAAGATGATATTGTTTACTTGCCAAAAAAATTGTAATGCTTATTTTATGTTTCAATGGCTCAAGTCATTCTGGTTGTTTAATAACCAAATTGAAAAAAAAAATTGTCTGTGGTTCATGAGAGCGATTACGATAATACTTTGTAAAAAAAACTTTAAATAAATAAATGAAAATCTTCAAAAATGCGATATAACCTAATATCAAATATTTATAACTAATCTAACTAATATAAAATATTTCAAAACATCTTGAATTTTCATAAAAAATTTACATCTGCGTTATGAGAGACTACTGTTTTGTATCTGTGCATACTTTGAATTGAAATAAAAAACAAAAATTTTGTCTATTTCAAAAGCATTGTTCGAGTTTGATGTAAAACCTATACCTGACAGAGTCAGAATTCAGAATATTAACTAAAAAGTCAATAACAAACAAATATTTCGGACCGATACATAAAATTTTGTGATAATAACTGAGCAGTGAAGATGAACTTTTGAAACGAAAATATAATATAAAAGTAAATTATTTTAATAAAAAATAGAAATAAATAGACATTAAAAATTTGAAGTTTGTGATATGTATTAAAGCACAATAATATATGTACGCATAATATTTTTAGGACAGCTAATATTTACTTTTGTTTCGGGTTTCAATAGTAGTTTTCAGACAAAGGCTGTCAAAAATCAAAACATGGTGCAAAACTGACAATGTAGAAAAATCAATATTTCAATCAGTAAAACTTTTAGAAATCTTAATTTGAAGAGTGTATGAACATTTTACTCCAACCATCTCAGTATTCTAGACAATGTTCTGACCATCACCCTGATGATTAACTAATATTTGTCCTTTATACATTATAAAGACACAAAAAAATACTTTCTCGAAAATTATAATCAATCAAATGACCTCTTTGAATAATCTTTTATTTAGACCGAATTGATATATGAGAACTTCCATATGTTACGTAAAACTGGTTGCTACACAATATGTAATTTGCTGAGAGCATCAAATTGCACACATGGAAAGTTAAATGATTTAATAATTTTGCATATTGCATTTTATGTTTTTAATAATGCGGAATTTAATTAGCAAAGCATTAAATTAGGTAATAAAAAGTTCCACTATGATGTACAAACTGTGTGTGATGTAAGCGAATTTTATTAAGTAAATTATGGGAAAGATATGCGTAATAATTAGATAACTAATAATTATATAATTTTTTTTATTTACTTAAAACTCATGCTTATTTTGGATAAGTAACAAAATCATACATGATAAAAAAATTAACAGTCGTCATTGGATTTGCACTTAATTTAGAGATCCACAACAATACACAAAGAGTCTTACTAACTGATGAAATTAAAAGCAACAGGACATAAATGATTATAAATTTATTACTGTGCTAAATCATAAAATCATAACTAGATTTTTTAGCATTTCTTATTGAATTCTTAATTATTCTATAAGGCATAATGTTTCGTACCAATGTTTCTATTTCATCAAAATAAGTTGATAAGAAGTTTCAAAAAAAAAAAATTAATAGGTTAATTTATAAAAATATAGATGTTTTCAAATGCAATGAATATATTGCGGTGTATTTATCAAAACTACTCAAAACTGTTTAAATCCGTCGGACTATAGTTAATTACCTTTAAGATATTAAAACTAATGTGTTTTATCTTCTTAGTTTTTTCAATAAAAAGTCCTGAGATGAGACGCCTATCAAAAACTTTCAGAACATTAAATTTCTCTGTAGGAAAATGAATTTGTAAACGCTTTTCTTTGAAGATGAATATTAAAGATAAATATTTGCCTTAAAAA
>NW_020537099.1:0-20329 GCF_003426905.1 Ctenocephalides felis | reverse complement strand
GTATGGAAACCGCTCCATTAGTGATTGTTGTCACCAGTAAATTAATGATTGTTGTCCAACGTCTCGTTTGTTTAAAATTAGAAAATAAATGTAAAAATGTTTGTTCAAGTTTTTACAAAAATCTTCAACCGATTTTATAAATTTAAAAACCGCCCAAGAGACATCCCAGTAAAAAGTTAGAATTGTTTTGATTGACTTTTGGTAAAGAAATTATTTCTTTGGCGAATTGATTTTGATGAAAATTGTATGATGATGAGCTTTTGATCTTGACAATCATCCTAAGATACCATAGGTCTACAAAAGTGGTCTAATTATAAATATTTATACAAGTTGGAATAATGGGTCGTGACGAATTTTAAAAATTTTATTGCGAATTACGGAAACTTTCCGTACCATAATTTACAATTTCCAAAGCTTAGAAAATAACTAGTGGCGCGCAGGGGTCGTGCTTTAAGGCAAATTGTTAGAACTTTCCCGTACCGTAATTGAACATTTGAGAAGTGAAAATAATTAGTAATTGTTTGCGGAAACGCCAATAGGCATTTTAAATTTTTTTTTTATTGAAACTTCATAACCTTCCGAAAATTTCAACAGTTTTTCGTTTAGTCAATATAAATAAAATGTTTTTTGAATTATTCAAATCGGTTGATCAGTGTTCCCAAAATCGTCGACGAAAATTGTACCATCACACACACAGGTACACACAAAAACACACATACACACACTTACATCATTTTTTTTTCTAAGGTATGCCAAAATGCTCACAAACCTTTGAAACGTAAAGATAGATAAAAAATTTCATTTTTATATTTTTGTGCATTACTATAGCTTACCTACGGGAAGTTAAAAATTCTTTTTGAACATTTTTGAAAATTTGAAAACATTTGAATTTTGAAAAAATAGCATTGAAAATTTTAAAAACACTAAGATTTTTTGAAAACTTTGAAATTTTTTAATAGTCGATTGCCCATTCATCAAATATACGTTACTTTCGACCGGGAAGTTTAAAAGTTAAATCTCGATTTTTTACACAAATCGCGAACTTTTCGCATTTTCTTTCTTTGGGGAAAAATATCACCTACAACTAGTTTATGTAATGGTTTTCTGGAATGTTCATGCTTTGCAAATGTGCAGCTCTTAAATAGATATCTTGAATTGAGTAATTTAGAATATACTTTTATTTATACTGTACATGTACTTTTGAATATTTTATGAACAAACAGTCCATAGTATGCTGCTAACTTTAATATACAACAAATAAAGCGTTAAAATAGAGTACAGTAAAATATCATAAATATACATTTTGTTGATTAGTTCAAAATAGTAGCATAAGACACTGTAATGAATATAATAAGTTTATTACATTGAAATATATATCACAATATCACATTCCTTAAAATATATATCACAAGGTTCACCAACAATATTTTTGCACATTTTGAATAAAAAGTGACGTGCAACTTGTATAAAATAAGTTAAGTTCCTTCCAATTCTTTTCGCGCATATTTATTAGATATGCCTGTACAAATTAATTTTAATTTTTTTACAGCACATTAAGCTAAGTTTTGTTTTTCTACATAGCATTTCTTCGCCAATGCGTTCCATTTCAATTTCGATTCTTCCGTTAAGGTGCCTATTTTTATTTTCATCAATTCTATCAGGAAATGCTTCGCTTTCCCTCCTCAATGTATCTCGATATCGTAATTCCACGAGACAGCTTTTTTCAGTTGGGTGATGTATGGAATAAGACATTGTAAAGGTTTTTCTATCAATATTCTCGGCACTTTATTATTTCTCTGGCTTACTTTAGATATTTATCATGTCAGGCTTTCATGAGCTATAGCTTTTTGTATTTACACAGTGATTTTCAGTACATGTTGGAATCAGAAAAAAATAGAGGTCTGTTATAGACAAAAATATTTGCGTCACTCTATATTTTATATTTCTCTTTTATATTAAGGAGTAAAAAATATGTTGGAGTCCGGAGAGTTTACATGAGTTTTCAATTAGAGATTTAACTTAAAAAATATATCATTTTGTATCAATATTGATATTATTTGTTTATATAAATATATGTGCTTTATATTTTATTAATGTGTTTATATTTAAACAATTTTAACTATTATATTTATAAACACCACGTTTGTTATCACCACATTATGACGGAAAGTTTCTTATTATTTTTATATTTATAATTACGTTTACTTAAAAGTAAAACACAAATAATGTTTAATTAAAATTTTATTTCATAATCATTATATTATACCTAAATAAAATTATTGTCAGCATTCAATTCCAACAAATTATAATTACAAAATGCTAAATTAATAGGAAATGTAATGTAATCCTAATGCAGCATTCAATTTTTTTAAACAAACTCTAATCGAGCCACATGTAATCTACAGTGAAGTGTCAGCAATGTTATACGAGTATTTAGCAAATGTAATATATAAATAAGTTTCCTTTTGTAAAAAGAAATTCAATATCTAATCATCCTTCATATATATACACAATGTGGTATTTAGGACTTAATATAAACTTCTTCAACCCTTTCATATTTGGTCTTATATAAAACTCCTACTAAACTTCTTTACTTCGAGAGATCTTCAAAATTGCTTATATGACGTGTCTTCTTTTGTGAGAATAATAGTATTATTTTTTATAATCATCATTTATCGCAATTCAAATTTACCCAAGAATGTATCAAGTATCAAAAATGGGCATACTGCGAAAAATATTTGAATATAATATGAGCAATTAAATATATAAATATTTAATAAATTATCTTAGTTGAATATATAAACTAGTTTCAAATAATCGATTAGAAACAATATTTATATGTACTTCAGCAATTTGAAAGTTGTTTTGTCACAAACATTTCTTAATTGACTTATAATTTTCAAATTATTTCATTGCTTTTATAATAAATTGCTTTAAATTAGTATAAATAGAAATATTTTTACAGAGAATATAACTTTCATAGTTGTTTTATATCAGTTCTGAGAAAATATATTATCTCTTGCCGATCTTAAACTACCGGCACTAAGAAAACTTTGAAAAAGCTTCTGAATCATTGATATATTTTTAAAGTGAGTATAGAGTTTAGGTAGTTCTTGAAACAGTTTTACAGTTAAGTTTGTATTTCAATAATTCACTTTTACTACAAACTTTGCAATCAAGTTTGTTTTCGCTACTTTGTAAGTTGAATGATTTATCTAATGTTTTGGATGCATTTATAAAATACGATTAAGTGACTTAGTAAATGATAGTAAAAATTCTATTGGTAATAATGTAAAACCATTTATTTTTGGTATATTTCTTCACATTAAATATAATTATATGTCTGATATACGCGATTTGGTAGAAGTAGAAATGAAGTTTTAATATAATTTTCATATATGTGTGACATAAAAATACTGTTATTAAGGAAATTTTGGATTTTTTTCCTTTGGAACATTAAGTTTCTTTGATATGTTCTTAACTAAATTGTCTGATTTTCTGACCCTGAGATATATAGTTAGTTATGCATGAATAGTTTTTTATGCAATCACAATTAAAATTAATATCAACACTATATTTTAACATCAACACATAATACAGTAATATTATAATTATTATAACAATTATATTAATAGCATTGCAATAGTTCCTATAGTTTTGTATCTATGTTTTTTGTATAATTATGTGAAGTGGCATTTTGCCCTAATTAAGAAACTTAACAACAATTAGAATCGTGAAAAAAGTCCTCGTATAAGGCATAGTAGTCGCAAAAAAATCGAAAATGAAATATTTTGCAACGTTTTAACAAATTCTGTACATTTTAGCATACTTGAAAAAAATGCGTGTGTGTACGTATGTTTGGATACAATTTTTCATCCATGTTTTCGGGAGCACGGATCAACCCATTTGAATACTTCAGAATACAATCGATTAGTATCGATGGGAAAACTATATTGCTAATTAGTAATTGGTTCAGGCAGGTCTAGCTGTTGCGGAGATATGGAGCAAAAATACAAAAAGTAGCGATGTGAAGAAATGACTACTTTCGAAGAAGAGAATAAGATTTTTTTTTTATTTTTCCGAATTGCCGACTTTTTCAGAATTAAAATTAAAATATTTATTTATTAACGACTTTAAAAAATTTTAAAAATTGATTCTTTTTTTTTTAATATGAATATCAAATTTTATTTGAATTGAAAAAAAACACACGATTTAAGTAAGATAATCAAAATTTTATAAATTCATTTTCAAACTGTTATTTTTTGTAAGAAACATAAGGACAAGTTTTTTGTAAACATTTATAAAGGTCGTTGCTCAAATATGTTAGACCTATAAAATACGAATGATGATATTTAAGGTTTTATAATGATTTTTTGGATATACTTAGAACAATTGTTATTAATTATTGATCAATTTTTAATAGACCATTAATTATTTTTACACCTACGAATAAACACCTACACCTCGAATATATATTTTCAGCAATTTGCATGACTAGTGCATTTATCATTTTTCGACCACAACAATTCCAGAATATTTTCGAAAACCATGTTCATTTCAAACCATTTTCGAAACATCCAATATCAATCTCAATGAATATTCGTCTTTTGTCTAATGCATTTAATCAATGCCGATTATGAATAAGATTAAATTTAATTAAAACCGAAGCTTCATTGAGAGTATGCCCGGGAGAGGGTTGAAATTCAAACGTTCATTCTGATCTGACACAAACGCGCGTCGACGCTTCAAGAATTTTTAATTCGGGAACGTGACATGAAGTCGCGTGTTACCCGCGCGGATTTGAAAAATGCGCCGGAGTATGTGCCCGATCGCGAATTCCGAGCGGTAACGTGATTACAAATGTAAATGTAATTAACTTTCTTATATTAGAAACGTGTTCACACGACACGTATGGGCATTCGATGCGAGCGAAAAAAACATGTCACGATAGGATGATTTAGTAAAATGTTTTGTTGACGTATATTAATAGTGATGTGACATTATTAGATTGTACTAAATATAATACATTTTCTTTCTACGTGTATATACTGTGTTCATGTATGCTCTCTGCAAATTTCTCTATACCAAATCTGCGATGACCTGAACTGAATTGGTATCATTGAAAAAACTGCTATTTGATTTATAAACACAGTATTTACATGTGTGTGGTTCACAGACCTTACACTACAGGAACTGCTAGTCGAGCGCAAAATAAGTATCAAAATATATAAGGAGACTCTGACGTCTCTTAGTGAACGAGCGTTGCCGACAATCGTGGATCAGTCCAATTTGTAATTATATGTCATATGTCACTTTTTAACCTAAAATTAAATATTGTGTAATGAAAAAAATCATTCCATGTAGTGTAACACTGGTTTCTAGAACATTCCAGAAAGATTAAACAGCACATGCATTAACCTTATAATATATAAACCGATTTTAACAGGTTGATTTGATTTTATGTATAATTATCTCACAAGAGCAGTCTACACAATTGCAATGTTATTAAAATAAAATATATGACATAAGACATTTAATCAATCGGGAGTGTCCACGATTCTCGGCAATGCTCGTTCAATAAGTTATGTCACAAATCCCTTATATATTTTTACACTGTATAAAACAAAAAACATCCGAGGACTAGCAGTCCATGTGATTATATACATGCTCATAAAATATTGTTTGTTCTGCTTGCTATTATTAATAACACACGTTCATAAAATAAATAGTTCTCTGCATTTGGTGTGCAACATGTGTTCTCTAATGCATTTTTTCACGTCTGAACACGAATCCAAGGTCAAAATTAGGGACCATAATTGCAAAAAATAGAGAAGAATAAAAACGACAAAATTTTTGATCTAGAAATTTTTCTGCCTTATGTTTAAAATATTAGAGTTTCTGTCCATTCCTGACCCTTTTTTCCAAATGAACCATGTAACGGATATCTACAATTTGCAGCTGCAAATGTAGCCTTTTTGCAGCTTCCAACAGTAATTTGCAAACATATTTTCAGATAACTGCAAATGTCTTTACATATTTTGTAGGGTCAATAAGAAGTGAATATTTTTGTAAATATTGTGAAAAAGATACTAAACAGATATGGAATATGTTTTCCAGAAATCTGTTGCATAGATTATTTAAGTACCAGGAAATGACAGACATTATAATATTTTAATTATCATGCAAAAAAATTTCTGGCTGTGATTAGAATTGTCATATGATAAAAATTCTAGATCAGAGATTTTGTCGCTTTTTTATCAATTTTGTCAGTTTAACCCCAAGTTTTGACTTTAGATTTGTGTTTAACAATAAAAAATGTATTGTAAAACATGCCACAGATCAGACTCAGGTATTTTTTATTTTGTGGACATGTGTGATTAACAAAAAAAGTGTTTTTAAAATGTTGTTTTACGACTGAACTTTGACATGTTTTTTAGTTTTAGTTATTTCACGAAATGTATACAGATTCACAGTACACTCCGATGAAATAACCTATTTTAAATTCCAAGTTATTTTTAAGAATTAAAATATGTATAGATTATTTGTTTAAAGATTGATTAAAACATATCAATTTTAATTCTTCTTTTAGACTACTCATACATATATCACACTATTTTTTTAAAACGACTAAAATTATTTGCATGGTGGAATCAAGTAAATATCACAGAATCAGGTTTATCATAAAAATAGAAATCTATATAGATAATAAAAAATATTGATAGATTTTCGGACAATTTATACAAATACAAAGATTTAAACTTCATTAGATGGTCTTTTGAACTTTTTCATTATGTATGAATTTGCAACATGTATACAATGTGCATAGAGTATGTCCTTTATTGTATTGATTTACATTAAACAAATACTTAAATATGTCATTAAGTAATATATAACAATTATGAACTTTAAAAATATAGAAGGTACTAAATGAAAATAATTA
Source organism: Ctenocephalides felis (assembly GCF_003426905.1). Taxonomy (NCBI): domain Eukaryota; kingdom Metazoa; phylum Arthropoda; class Insecta; order Siphonaptera; family Pulicidae; genus Ctenocephalides; species Ctenocephalides felis. Next base: position 13,389 of record NW_020537099.1, on the reverse strand, counting down.
TGAAATGTATAAAATATTGCTTGTAAATAACAATGTTTTGTGGTTGAAACTTGATTGGCGTTTGGCAAATGCAAAAATTTATTTCGACGATTGAACTGTAATTGCGGTCAAGCATCAGCTACAAATAAATATGTTTTAATTAATTTTGTTTTCTGTGGTGAATATTCATTTATTAAAAAAATATTTAAAAAAAGTTAGAACATACATGAATGCATCTTTCGATTCGATATTCATTTACATATGTATATTATTTATAGTTATGTCTAGTTAATGTATTGTAACTAAATTTTGGTTAGGTTCATATTTATATCCTATTTCAATAATGTACTACTATTATCAATCAATTTTACTAACCATTTTAGGAGTACCTCAAACGAACACAGTTATTCGTGTAAATTATGTATAGTTTATTGTCCCAAATTTATGTCAATTACCATTGTAAACACCTGTACATTTATAACTGTATAGAAGAAAGGAACCGTCGAATGATTCAAATTCCTAATTGGCATCAGACAAAATTCCATTGCGTTCATCGCATAAAACCCAGAATAAAAAAAAGATGGAAATTTAATTACATCAGAGAATCGCCGCTTTGGCGGCTTGTCTGTGAATGAAAATTGCATTTTATATCGTTAATTAAAAAAGAGGCACGAACTAAAAGCGGTCCGTCCGGATGATCGTGCATAGTAGAATTAATATCCATTAGAGCGACGTTTCGCGGTGCCCTGAGCCTGAGCCGCTCTCCGGAGTCACCCGTTCGACCCGGTGGCAATTTTCTTTGGCAATTCCCGAGCATCGTGCAGCTGCTATGATTTTATATATCATGTCGCAACATGCCGCTAATTAAATAATGCCAGTTTCTTTTTATTTCGATGTCCTCGCACTAGTTGTGTCAGCTGTTACGCCCGGAATATAAGCTTAGTTGCATAATCAAAGAGGAAAATACGGAAAATGTAAATGGAAACTATTTTCTAGTTATTTGCACGCGTTTCTTTTATACATTTAGCGTTTAGTGAGTTCTGTATTAGTTTCAAAATATACAATTTCGAGAGTTTAAAATTATATTGGCATTCGAATGCAAACCATATTATATTACATTAAAACATCAAAACTTTCTCGATTATTTGTTGTGCTGTTATCAATAATTTACCTATGATTATTGGTTTATACAAAAATATGGCAAGTTTCCATTAATTAATAGTTCATATGATCTTCAAATAAATCTGTTTAATAAAAACAGTATTTGACTCCAGTTTGACCAAGCATGAAGTGCAATTTATTTCAAATGAAAACTAGCATTATTTTTTTTTTTTTTTTTTTTTTATTTTATTTATTGTTTTGTCAATCAAGACTTAAAAAGTCTTATAATACAAAATTGCTTATTTAGGTAATAAAGAGAACAATAATATAAAGTAAACAGTATACATAATAAGAAATAATAATTAAGAAACTAAAGGAAAATTATAAAGTGAAGTAAGAAATAAAAATATAAATTAAACAAAAATGGCGTGGTGAAAGGTGTTGCCGACTTAAATTCGCCGGAACACGCATTTGTTCATTGCAGCGGTAGATCGACGGGCCATTTCCTTTTCAGGCGTCTAGTGGGTCTGGGCAACATTTTGATGGTTGGATTTGCGTGGACTTGTAGTTTGTTGTTGTAGGCTAAGCTTCTTGATATTATTTGTTCATGAACTGTTCTGATATTTAAATCCTTATGTAGGCAGAAGTTGGTGATATACCACGGTGCATTTGTCAGTAAACGTAAGATTTTGTTTTGACACCTCTGGATGATGTTGATGTTGGATTTACTGGCACATCCCCAAAGTTCTATGCCAAAAGTCCAGATGGGGATGATAGCCGTTTTGTAGATGAGGATTTTATTCTCAAGTGATAAATTACTTCTTCTGCCTACCAGCCAATACAGATCTTTTATTCTCAGTTGAATTTGTTTTTTCTTGTTGAGTATATGCTCCCTCCAGTTTAATTTAGTGTCGAGGTGCATACCTAAATATTTTACACTGCTGCAATTCGGAATTATTGAATTATTGAGGAGGACAGGAGGACTATTGTGCTTTCTCAAAGAAAAAATAATGTGTTGAGATTTGTCGGTGTTGATCGAGATCTTCCATTTGTGGAGCCAGGATTCTAGTGAAGTAAGGTAATTTTGGATTTTATCAGTGGCAATTGCAATGTCCATGTTGTTCGAGATTATTGCTACGTCATCGGCGTATGTGCAAATCATCAAATCTTCATCAGTAGGTAAATCTCTTGTGTAAAGAATGTAAAGTAGTGGACTCAGGACGCTGCCCTGTGGAACACCACATTCTATGTGGCGTGTGCTTGAATAGTCACCTTTAACTCTTACGCGAAATTTTCTATTACACAAAAAGGAGTATAGAATGTTGAAGTAATTGGGAAAAGTAGTTTGTATTTTAGAAAGGAGTCCTGTGTGTGATACTTTGTCGAAAGCTTGACTTACGTCAAGAAATACTGCTACTGCATGTTTTTTATGATTCAAAGCATCCAGAATATAGGTGACTGTTCTATTACATTGTTGGGTTGTTGAGTGGTCCTTTCTGAATCCAAATTGGTGGTTTGGGATCCATTTTTCACCTGGATGATCTTCGCCTAGTCTGAGTAAAATTAGTCTTTCGAGAATCTTGGATAAAACTGGTAAAAGACTAATTGGTCGGTACGAACTGGCATGATGCGGATCTTTATTTTTCTTAGGAATCATTATTATTTCTCCAGTTTTCCAAGCTGTAGGCCAATAGTTGAATTCAAGAATTGCATTGTAAATATTGGTTAAAATATTATAGAGTTTTTTGGCAATTCTTTTAGCATTTTTGGAGTGATATTGTCGATGCCAGGGGAAGACTTGTTTTTTAATTTTTTGATTGTGCAAGCAACATCATTTGAAGAAAAATGTTTTATTCGTTTTATTGAGTCGATATTTGATTGCCACGAATTATTGCAGACTGGACCTAGGGACAGATTTGTGTCGGTAAAAATATTTTGCAAGTGATCTGCAAAAGCTTCAGCTTTCTCCGTATTTCTTTTTGTCCATGTATATCCATTCAGAGATCGAATCTTCAGTGGAGGGTTCGTTAGTGTTGGTTTCCCTTTGATTTTGATAGGCCTCCAAATGGAGTTGTCAAACCTGTTGAGTTGCAATAGATATGTCTTGAAAGCGTCGTTTTTCCAAACCTTTACTTTATTCTGTAATGTCCTAGTGAGTTGGTTTAACTTAGTTTTATCTTGAGGCTTGTGTGATAGTTGCCATATCCTTCTTGCTATTCTCTTCTGCGAAATTAGTTTTTTAATTTCGGAAGGAATAATAGGTGTGGAATTTTTCGTGCGACAGGTTGGAGTAACTAACTTTGAGGATTCTTTTAAAACTGTTGTGAATTTATTTATCTTGTAGTCAATGTCGGCTGAACTTTTCGGTCTGGAATGTGGAAAAATTTTTGAATCCAGTAAAGCCCTGAATTGATCCCAATTTGTAAATTTGTTGTGGAGGATAGCTGAAGGTTGTTCATTTACAGGAATTGAGCTGAATGTTAACACAATTGCAGAATGATCTGACGAAAGATCATAGCTGTTCTCTATGTCAAAATTATTTAAGGAGATACCTTTAATTATGAAAAAATCCAGAAGATCTGGTACTTTGTCTGGATCAGAGGGCCAATAGGTAGGACTGCCTGTTGAAATATGGAGGAGATTGTTATTTGATATTGCCATGTGAAGTTCTTTTCCTTTCGAAGTTGTCAGCCTGGAGCCCCAAGCTGTGTGTTTACAATTATAGTCACCTCCTAATATAAATTTGGATCCTAGTTGTTCAAAAAAGGACGAATAGTCATTAGCTGAAATTTTGAACCTAGGAGGGCAATATATCGCAGAAATGGTTATCTCAAATGATCTTGTTTCTAATAGGATTTGTGTTGCTTGCATGGATTCTTGTTGGACATTCGGAAGTGCAAAATGTTTTAAGCTGCTTTTGATTAATAATGCTGATCCACCACGAGCGCTACCACTTGGATGGTTTGAATTATAAGTGATATAATTTTGAATTTTAAAATATGTTTTTTCAGTAAAGTGGGTTTCCGAAATGAGGAGAATGTCGATATGATTTAGTTTCAGGAAACACTCCACTTCATATTTGTGAGGAATTAAACCATTAGCGTTCCATTGAGCGATTTTAATTAAGTTTGCCATTATTCAATTTATTAATTAGAGTGGTTAACATGTTGATAACGAGGCTATTTTGTTGCATAAGTTGACTGAAAAAAGTCTTGAATTCTGAGAGAAAAGACGATAAAGTGGTAGAATCGGAGTCCGTGATTGGATTCGAGGAAGTACGTTGCTGATTTCTTGTGGCGTTTGCATAGGAAACTGAGGGGTTAATTGGATTAGGAATTGTGTTGAATTTATGCGAATTGATTTTAGTTGTGATTGAAGGAGTGGGATATGGGGCGTTATTTGTTTCTTTATATAGATTTCTATTTCTTGGCTCGATATTTTCTTTGTAGAAGCTACATCCTCTGTAATTAGCAGTATGCGCACCGTCACAGTGATAACAGTGGGCTGGAGTATTAGGGTCTTTAGTACAATCTTTTGTTCTGTGATTTTCACCACATTTTAAGCAAATAAAAGGTCTGTTGCAGTAAGCCTTAGTATGATTATACATTTGGCAACGTGTGCATTGCACAATGTTGCTGGATTTGCGCGGTGGTTCTACCCTGATTATATTATTTGATATTTTATAAACATTGTATATATTTTTATTGTTTTTATTGGGCTCTAGGTCCACAAAAAACATGTTCAACGGCTCTTTAGTTAACCTATGCCTTATATTGAGAATATTTCTCACGACATGACCCTGTTTTAATAATTCTGATTTTATCAGCTCCGTGTCTGTAGAGAAATGAACATTCCTGAGTACAACCCTGTATGCTTTTTCTTGTTTTAGTTGATAAGTGTGATAAACTACGTTAGTTTGTTTTAAATATTTCGAGAGTTCACGAAAATTATCAACAGTTTGGCATATTATTTTAAAGGTGTTATTGGCGAGGCTTCGAAGATAGTACTGACTTGGCGGAACTATTTTGTTAAACGTGTTTAACATGTCCGCGGGATCTTCAACTCCGTAAATAAATATTGGTGGAGGTTTATTAACGGTTGTTACAGCAGGGGTTTTGTCTTCTACATTTATTGATGATAACGCAGAAAATCTATTATTAGTCGATATATTAATTTGTAAAGGAACATAAGAAGTTTTTCGTTTTTTTGGCGTGAATACTTGCCAAGGGTTAGGATTAGAATCAGTAGTTGGTTGTTCCGAAGAATGTGAATCGTCTTCCATATTGTTAAGATTTTCCGATGTTTGCTCCAAGTTTTCCGAGTTCTCTTCTGATGAATGAATAGATCGGTTAACGTCAAATTTATTAAGATCTTTGTTGTTATCAGTAGAATTTGAAGAATTCACATGAGATGAACGTGATGAAATAGCTATACTTTTGTGGTTTTTTATTGAAATCTGTTTTCTGAAATCACTTTGTCTTGAAGAGTAATTTTCACTTAATTGGTGAGTAATTATTGCATTATTTTGTATAGGTTGTGAAATCAAACCTGATCCGCTTGCTAAAGGTATTTCTTCACTTGGATCTGCAGAAATATCCATATCATTCAAAACATTAAACGATTGAACAATAGGTATGACCGGTTCTTTGTCCCCTCCGATGGGGACCATGTTGCGTAACTCCAAACTACACTCACTGATAAGAGTCTTTTATTTGAACACTCACAGGTAAAAAGGTAAACTGCACTGAAATAATGTTTTTATTTAGAATAGAACACGATGTGCACCGTACGGCTGTCGGCGTTGGAATCAAACTAGCATTATTAAGCAAATTACTGTAACATCTAAGAACCGTACGTAAAAATTAACGTGAACAAAATTCAATTAATTTCATCCTTGAACGTCTTAATATGCAACTACTAATTACTTTATTTTGAATTCAAACATAAAAAATAAAACGACTTGGATAATGATACATAAATTGATGTGGTTAGCTAAATATATTTAATTTGAGAACCCCATCTACGCCAATATCATGCGCGATTTATCGTATTATTTCTCAAATTTCTTGGTATATACATTACATTTACATTAACACTTGCATATAAAAAAATTACATTGAATTCAACCTTTTCGCTAAGATGTTTTCCGCAGAAGTTACACTGCTGTACGGAATTGCGAGGCGCTCAATAGTGCAACAATATCTTTCTATATTTTTCTTTTTTATTAGAAATGATTTTAGAATTAAAAATTATACTTTCAAAGACTTCATTAAAAATACCCTTTTTACTTTTTCGCTGGCGATATTATCTCATTCTTTGAACAGATGTAATATATGTTTTGCCTAAAAAATATTTTCCATTTCAATAACTTCAAAGATTTATAGAAACTACGAATAATATAGAAATTATTTAAATAAACTATGTTTCATATACGGCGCAAATGCTGCATTTGTTTTATTATTTTCATTATAATTATTTACGGGGACAGGGTAAAATATTCTTCTGATTAGGCATTTTTATTAAATCAAGATTTGTATTACGATGTAACTCAGAATGTTTATTTTTCTATGCCGATTTCCTTGTTGATATCGGAACGCATACAACGTTGATGCCGGTACGCATACAACGACAGAACTCTATTCACATACGCGACGACTAATCACAATCGACCCGTATAGAAATGACATTATCGAGAGCAAATGACGAATCATTGGCACTCGACTCTTATCTTATCTGCCGCATTTGTACGGATTTACGCCCTAGTCGCGCCTAAAGAAGTTTTACTTAAAAAAATATACTTGTAAATATAATTCTATAAAGGTTTAAAGAAGTGCCAAGCATAAAGTTAACATTTTAAACATTAAACATTTTAATATAACATTTAAAAACTAAATCAGTCATAAATTAATATTGAATATAATATTTAATAATTATGCTATTATTGTCTGATATGTTTGCTTATACATTACAATTTTTATAATAATTTCTGATATAGTTTCTAAAACTCTAAATAAAAGAACTGGAACAGTAAATTTAATCATTTTTAACAATATATAAAAATTGTATGTTTGTAACTATAAACAATAAATATCTCTAACTTTTCTTAACAAATTGAATTTACGAACCCTAATATTTAATTTTGTAGTTAAATTATTTTCCATAAAATTTTTGTTGACAATATTATTCAATTTATCCGGAAAATCTGAGTTTCGACATAAGTTTAAAAATACGGATATTTGCAGAAAGAAATAACGTCATACTTTCTGCAAATATTCGTATTTAAAAACTTATATCGGCGCTCAATTTTTCCGGATCAATTGAACAATATTGAGAGGTTGTTTTTATTACAAAACCTAAACCGATCGTTCCGGTATTGTGGTTTGTTAGTAATTTTCAATTTCCGATGATCGGTTGCGAGTCGGGCAGCAGAGCTTTTAATTGCTGATATTGCGGCAAGCGGCGAGCGGCGTCGTTTTGCAATTCAGACATCGAGTACTGCGGCAAGCTAGAGCACTCGAATGCACACACAACTCGATCGCGCCGTTCCATTAGCCTTTATTATTTCCAGTTTGGAATTTTACAGTCGCTCTACGATGGGATAATATGATTGCAGTTTGTTTGAGCACAAATTACGATATTGCAAACCCCACATATTAAGTTTTTTAAAGCTTTATATCGTTTGCATAATTCGTTTATTGTGAAATGGATTTGCTTTTTATACCTATGCCATATTCACGGTATTTAGCTGTACTATATATTTATATATTCATGATCAGTTTTAAGCAAATCAAAATATTATATAGAGTAAAAAGACTGAATACGATTGTGCCAGAGTACGGTAGTGATAGTCGTTTTAATAGCAAACCTAAAGATAAAGTATGTTTGGAATTATTTATTGATTAAGCGCCATTAACATGATCGGTAGACCGAATTGCTTTTATAGATTCAAAAGTTTTTTTTTTCGATTTCTTTTTTTTTGTATACAATATGGGGGTTTGCACCCATTCCTAATAATTATAAATAATATAAAACACTATATAACGGTCAGAATACAAACAACGCAGTTAGTAAAATATTCATTGCTACAACATTGCAAGCGCAATATTAAGAGCCAATCCTAGCACGTGTTGCTGATAAAATTTCTTTCTAGACCACAAAATATGCAATAACAACTAAATCATCTATTGCGTTGCACTGTGCAATGACATTGAACAAGAGAATACTATTCAACTGAAATGAATACCGTTTAAGCAAACATGTAGTAGACTTGTATTATACATATAATTTTTTAATAAAATTTAATTTATTAAACGCATATCATTCTACTTTATGATGAATGTTCAAACTTGTGATTTTGGTTCACATATACATAGACACACATACAAATATATTATTTTTTTCATTTTGTATGTTGAACGAATCAGAATGACTTGATACAATAATGAAACATAAAATTAGAAAATTAGTTTTTTGCGCAAAAACGCGGGTCGGGAAATCAAAAAGCACTAACAATTTTTTTTAAAGTATAAAGCAGATGACATTTATGATCGTCGATTCGTAACTTTAGAAATTTCAAGCGAATTAACTAATTTCACTATATTGCGTGCATGAATCAATTTTGTATTATAATAATTATATGTAGACAATAATAATGGAATTTAGAAAAAAACTTTATGGTAAAGGTCAAATCACTTTGAATATTCAAATAATTTTGCGGGCTTTTATGAATGAAGGTTTATTATGTCTTGGTTGGCTAACTATATAATCATATTATATTTACTTTACCCAAATCATATAATAGTAAAAACGTTAATTAAATTGTGCACTGTGACATCTAAAAAAAGTTCTAATGGCTTGTAAAAGTAATTAATTATAACGTACATAATTTAAGTATGTGGCGCATATATGTTTCCAAAACGTCATATTAGTTATTCAACTGTGTTATCATCATAATTAATTAACTGAGTATCCACATTAAAATAATTATTAGAAGGTATATAAAGAAAAGTAATTTTATGATATAAGATACAATTAATTGTTTTAATTTATTAAAATTTAAGCCGTTTATTAAAATAGCTAATTTTAATGAAGAACATATTATGAAATACCATTTTGAAAACAAAGTAGTTTTCTGAACACGATATATTTAATGATAATTTTAACGAACATGGATGTTATTATATCATACTCAAATAATATTTTATAAATATATGAAATATGCATTTTTGGCATAATAGACTAATTTATATTCCTGTAAGAGCGCAAAAAATAATAAAAGATGTTATATTAAATGTATGATATCATCAGTGATTATTCGAATGAAAAATTTTACAAACTATATTTACCTTTTCTGATGGTGCACTGAAAAAGCATTTGCACAATGCTGATTGTCTGAACGCTTTCTGAAGTTTTCATTTGTTAGGCCATAAATAATGGGATTAAGAGCAGCGTTTAGAAAAACTAAGTAGTGCGATGAAAACCAAAGAATTTGAAACGATGCATCCACCTGCGGAGATGAAATATGCCGTAGGAAATCATTTATAAAAATTGCAAACATCCCCATGTGCTTAATTGCGTTAAATGTTATTTACCTGATTCATTTGAGAGTCACTTTTTAATTTTTGGCTTCTATAAAATACGAGAGCTGTAAAAGGAAATGGCAAATCACAAAAACTATGACCACAATGAACAACATCTTTGCCACGCGGGTTTTATGCCTCACGGTTATAGGATGCTCTCTTCGAAGTACCATCGATTCATAGCGATCTAACTGAAATTATATTAATAATAGAAATTCAGCATTTTTTCAGATTTTATTTAACTTATTTTCTATTATAAAAAGACAGTTTTGTGCAAAAATCATTTTAATATTAGAATAAAAAAAATTATGCATCAAAACTCAGGTTTGGGTATACGAACTAAGCAATAATATCTTAAAAATATTATTCGAATCTATGAGAGTTTAAATTGCCCAAAATTATAAAAATCACAAAAATTAAAACATACCAGCTTATTCAAAAAATTATTTTATTTAAAATCAATATGTGAATAGGATACTATTCCAGAACAAACTGAAGTACCAGAAATGAAATATTTTGTGTTAAACACAGGGCTAATTATTATTTATATAGTTTATATATATATATATATATATATATATATATATATATATATATATAAAGCAAAAGTGAAACTAGTGGGGCGCATGGCATCGTGTCTTAAGGCAAATTGCTGGAACTTCCCGTACCGTAATTAAACATTCGAGATATGAAAATACTCAATAATTGTTTTGAATAATTTTAAATAGATTATTATTATAAATGCATACTGTATACTTATAAGTGCTTTCTAAATTAGGCGACGAGCGTATTCATCAAACAATTGTGTATATGTTTAATAATAATTTGTTTATTTTTTTTAAATTTGATTTTTTTTTGATAGGTTAGAATTTTTTCAAAATTTTGAAATTTTTTTGGAATTTAAAAAAAAAGTTTTTTTCTAAATTTTTTGATAATTTGGAAATTTTTGCAAATATTCGATTTTATTTTAAAATTTCGAAATATTTTCAAATTTTTGTAAGAAATCGATTTTTTTTTTAATTTTGATATTTTTGAAATTTATCAAAATTTAGTTTTTTTTTGAAAATGATAAATTTCGAAAATTTGAATTTTTTGATACTTTGAATTTTTTTTAAAAATTCTGATTTTTTCTTTAAATGCTTTTTTGCACACCGTCTACTCAAGCAAAATGTTGTTTGAATTAATTTAATCGGCTGATCCGTTCTTTCAAAAACTGCATGACCATTTTCACACCCTCCACTTGCGCTCCATTCATCCGAAACGGACAAATTGCCTTCTGCAAAAACGCCTCGCGATTGATGAATGGTTTTTCAATCATACAAATCGGTTTTCCATACTGTCGAAAATGTCGAGAACATTTGTTTGGACCATATACATAAATTATAAAATTAAAAATTTTATTTTAAATTTATATATTACTTTGGTTTAATGTAATTTATTATATACCTTAAGAAAAATAGCCACGTAACAGATGAGCATGACGCCTAATGGTAGCCAAACAAGAGCTGCAATGATAACATGCCAATATATGGGAAGAAACGTGCGGTCTTCTTTGCAATATGTTTCTAACACGTTCTTCCATTGTCGCTCCTGAAATATAAAACATAATTTAAAATTGATAATAAAACGTTTATTATTAATTCTTAATCTTTGTATGCAGCGACCCAAAAGATCGATCGTCTACTGCAATGCTTGCTTATAAGATTGGGTAAGAAAAAATATACATTGTTATAGACTTTTAGTAAATAATAAAATTTAGTAAGCAAATGTCAACTATTTATATAAAAGTTATATCAATATTACTAACTTTATAAATCCTAAATACTGCAAGCGGCGTAGCCACTAAAAAGCCAATCAGCCAAGTAGCTGCCATAACATATCTCACACCCCGTTTAGTCAGGCGTGTTTCTTGAGGTAAAACTATAGCCGTCAATCGATCATAACTTACAGCACAAAGATTGAGAACTCCTGATATAAGCAAAGTTGCTGAAAAAACAATTGTTTCAATTTTTACTCATTTTAAAAATTATACATTCCATTGGGTAATACAAGATTGGTATATAAGGGAGCGTACATTAACCACGTGATCGATTTTTTAAGGATTTTTAGACCCCCTTACCCTTGGTGATACGGATTGATATTCAAAACTACCCCCCCTCCCAACCAAACATTACGTGTAATTTTAGTTACGAGAAAAAAATGTAAAATTTTTGATTTTTTTTGAAAATGTGAAAAATGAAACATATTTAAATTGAAAATAGATCCCTAGATAGAATAGAAAAGACATTCAAATATTGTTGTTAAAAATTTCTAACTTTACTTGTTTTGAGTTATTAGCAGTGGTTCTTTTTACCCACGAACTTTTAAGCTCCGCTCTCCCCTAATGTTTTTTTTTCGAATATATATTCATGTTTTGCCAGAAGCGAAATTATAAAATATTTTTCAACCGAAAAACAATAAGATTGTCATTCGAAAGTGACAAATGAGTACAAGTCTTTGAGGTCCCCTACGGGAAAAGCGCGGCTCGCTCTTGAAAATATTTAATATCTTTCGATGTCACAAAGTCTCCAACAAATTGTAAAAAGAATTTTGTTGCAGAGAAAAAAAGAAAAAATATGTGTTTTTTTTTGGATCGATTCAAGTTGGGGTAAAGCTGAGTAAAAACCTTTGTAAATATTTAAGGGTTGTTATTGTTAAGAAAATTGCAAAAACAAAAACAAAAATTTTAATCATTACAAAGTTCACTACAATATGAGTGTAATAAAAAAAAAAAATAATACTGATCCGATCAGCACATCCGGAGATAATTAATTTACCGCAGATGATTTTCATAGAAATTAAGCAAAAAATCTATATTTCAATCGAAAATATTTACGTAAAAAAATTTTTTCAGCAAAATCCTGAAATACGTGTCAAATGATTTTATGTATAATATCTGTGAAAAAAATTTCAGACGATTCTAAAATGTGACATTTTATTTTTTCGAAAATCCGTACGATTTGTAGAAGAATGACCCTTATATGAAACAAGACGTTATGAATGAAAAAAATTCCTGATACAAAACTCCAAAGACGGGTTTAAATAGCATCTCATAATAATATATTCAACTTTTACATATTCAATTTCACGAAAAAGTATGAAACCAAAATTATGATCACGAACAAACAAGTTATAATTTTTTTAGATAAATATAAGATATAATATAACATCATAGGTAAAGAAAAGTTTAACATATAATCGAATAAAAAGTTCTTACTAAAAGTCCGCAACTCTGATATAAAAAATAATATTTATTCTAAAAACCCTGTTTTAAAAAATTTTATTGTATCTTTTAAATAGTATTTATATTATTTTAAAATCATATTTAAAGTATTTGGCATAAAGCTTCCGTCTCATCCCGAATTAGCATAACTGTAAAAATTGCCGTCTCGGTTTTGACTCGAAAAGATATGGTCACCTTTATAAGAAAAATATATCATCATAATTAGTTGAATAATAATGAATTTAAAAGGAACAACATAACATTTCAAATTTGGCGCGCAACGGCCAAACCTGACCGAATTGCACAAATGAAAGCAACGTCACATCACATCAATAAACAAAATGTGCGTAATTTTGCATTTAACCTTAAAGTGTTAGTTATACAATTTTCCTCTTAGAAGACAATAACGTTTTGTGCAAGTGCTCAATAGACCATAATGATAGTGCTCAGAAGACAACAGTGATTTGT
>NW_020537098.1:0-17098 GCF_003426905.1 Ctenocephalides felis | reverse complement strand
CTATGAGTCCGGATTCCCTTAAGGCTTTTTCTCACGAAGTACAAATCCTATTTGATTGGTGCGAGGCACGCGGATGTAATTCGTAACATCGCAACGACAACGAACAATGTGATGAGTATAATCTTCTTTCGCACATTTGCTGCGTTATTAATCTTACGTGTTCACATTTTTTTCTTTTCCCGGATTCCACATTTCTGATGGCCTAAACCCCGCGGGATGCGAACAATACAACACTAGATAGCATGGAATAGAGGCCAGATATCATGAAACAGATTATTAAAAATATTGTGTAACATATGAGTGTTTTTTCTAATATACGGTATGGCGAGACACAGATCCAATTTGACTTTGAGCAATTGTATTGTGAAAACCAAACAAACTAGTGGGGTGGGTGGCGTCGTGCTTTAAGGCAAATTGTTGGAATTCCCGTACCGTAACAAAATGTTCGAGGAGTAATGAATGTTTTCAAATAGATTATTATTAATATTGTAACATTGTCTAATATTTATAAGAATTATATAAACTGAATTGCAAAGTTTAAATTATTTGTTTAAAGTATAGTCTGAATTATTTTCGATATACAAAAAAATAAAAAAAAACAATAAAAAAAAGTTGAAACAAAATTTTTTTTTCCAAAATCAATCATTTTGTTAAGACAAGTAGAAAGTTTTTTGAATCAATTAAATCGCACGCTTAATTCTCTTGAAAACTGCCATTTTTTGTACATTTAGCTCCGTATCTTCGAAATGGCCGGGCATGCCTTTGCGAAAAACTAATAACCACTTCTCCCAATCATTACTAATTGAATGTTTTTTAGATCATTCAAATCGGATGCTCCGTTCTCTCAAAAACTCGATTTCTATTTTCTGCACTCTTTGCTTTTTATCTCCGTAACTGCTGCACCTGCCTTTGCCAAAAACTAATCAGCACATCTCCTTATCATAGGGAATCGAATGTTTTCCATTCAAATCGGTTGATCCGTACGCACGAAAACGTGGACGAAAATTGTATCCATACATACACACACACACACACATCCATTTTTTCTGAAGTATGCCAAAATGTTCAAAAACTTGCAAAACGTTGAGAAATGTAAAAATTTTAATTCCAATTTTCGGTCCATTACAATAACTTACCCTATGGGAAGTTAATTACAACACAACAAATACACGTATCAAACAAACAATTATCAGACTATGTTCAGTAAAATTCTCAGTTAATTCATCATCGCCGAAGTGTTTTTATCTGTTTTTCAGAAATTTGTCACAGGTCCAATGTTTTCTAATTTTAAAGGGTACCCTAAGCTACTATTAGCTGCATTATAGGTACATTTTTTACAGTAATATCACTGTACATAATCTTGATCTGGTAGTTCGTCAGACCAAACCCAAGTGCAAGTTTTTATATAACTGTTTAATCTAGCTCAAAATTAACAATACATTTTATAAAACAATCAGGTAATGTATATTCAAAAGTTATATGGAGGTCTATCAAGAACAACAATGCTCACAATAAGAAAACCTACATTTGATGAAAATTTTTTTTTTGTGGAATTTCAAACACAGCGATTTATATCCAGATAGCAACATCGTAAGAATCAAGGCAATGACTGGTACTTTCAAATATTGCTGTTAATAAATTCCTAATTTACTTGTTTTTGAGATATTGATAGTGAAACTTTTTACCCGCGGACTTTTAAGCCCCGGACTTAATGTTTTTTCTGTGAAGTCGATTTCAGCTAATACAATGAATCACGGTTTGTAATTAAAACTATTTACAAAAATAACATTATTATTTTATTAACTGTTACTAAATATGATTTTTATTACTGTTATTAAATATGACCCTTTCCCATGTAAAGAAAAATATGTACGCCAATTTTTTTCGTATCAACTATTCATTCACAATTCAATATTAAAGCTGGACTTGCAGTATATAAATTTTAGGAGAAATGTGAAACTTAAAATGAAGTGAACATTTATCATAATTTAATACAAAATAAGTACTTAAGCTTTTGCCAAAACGTTATACTCTGCTAAAAGGCTATCATATATTATGAACATCCATTTCAGAAAAAATGCACGCCCACGCAAATTTGTTTTATACATAGATATATAAACGTGAAAGTAATGTGAATATATATATATATATATATATATTATTTATATTTAAATAATATATATATATATATATATATTTCTTGTTTATAGATCAAATTGAATACTTCTACAAAAAACATCTTATTATACAATTTAATGCAAATTGCCGACGTAGCTTTCATAACAAATTCCTGAAGTTTTTCATGATAAGTGACATTAATATTCAAATATTTAGATAAAGTTGAATCATATATCATTATATAAACTTTGTATATTTTGTATAAATGAGGTAATAGAATTCATTCAAATAATCAAAATTAATATATGGAGTTATTAAACTAGAGTTTTGGCATTTATGCAAATAATATGATGTAATAAAATATGAAATATGAAACGATTTTGATAATCATTTATATATTAAAGATTTTGTTATTGTATTTTTTCGAATAAATGACAATGATAGTCATTAATTTGGTAGATACTATGAATTTAACTAAACTGAATTTATCAACTATATATTAAAGTAATTTTATTGAAGAAATTTGCTAAAGCTAAGAATTTTAAAATGGATCAGAATCAAAATTTCATCACATTTAATTAGTAAAATTGATGATTCAATATTAAGTAATGATTTAGTGAACAGTGACTTTCTTTAACAATAATTTAATGAACTATAAATGGCTTCTAGATAAATTTTATACAATCGTTGTTAATCAGAATCTGTATTAAATTAAATGTTAAAATATTTTAAAATTTTATAAATATTGAATATTTTTATATATTTTTTATAAAATAAACAACAAAAAATGACGAAGAGACTTTTGCTGACATAATCTTCATCATTTTTATATCATGTAGCTTAGAACTTTAGTAGTTTGTAATAGTTATAATTAATAATTTGTTATATTATGTCAATGTGTTATAGTGTGGATATTGTAAATTTAAATCTTCGTTTTTATCAAATAGGTCATTTCTTCCTATTTTGAATAAGGTGTTTAATCAAAATATTTATTTACAAAAACTTATGCATTAAATCCTCATAGATACTATTCATAATATTTCGCAAAATATAAGTTGAAGTATTGTATATATTTATAATTCAGAAACAAAACAACAGGAATTGTGATTCTTTGAATAAGAGTGATAACTCAGAGTGATAAATATTAAAGCAAAATTTAACGTCCATAAGATAACGTCCATAAGCGACATTTGCGCACATAGATCGTTGTGCGAATGTCGTCTATAGACGACGCTTGTAACTAAAGAGGTCAATGAAAATGAATCAAATAAAAAAAAAAAATAATATGTAAAGAATTGATAAAAAAAACTTATGGTATATGCGCATAAAGCCACTAAAGCATAGTTTTCAAGCTTTTTCGTGTCGTAGGCATCTTAGTTTTCTAACTGTACCAAAACTGTACACATTACTAAAATAGCTCTTAAGTTCATACCTTTATTTATTGAATTTATAACTATAAGGCAAAAGTAATAAATAAGTAAATGTTTAAATATGGATATTTGACATCAATTTCGTAATGCTTAAATTTACATCTCCCTGGTTAATAAC
The DNA here is from genome assembly GCF_003426905.1 of Ctenocephalides felis. NCBI lineage: Eukaryota > Metazoa > Arthropoda > Insecta > Siphonaptera > Pulicidae > Ctenocephalides > Ctenocephalides felis. Next base: position 13,432 of record NW_020537098.1, on the reverse strand, counting down.
GTCCAGTTTATATCTTTTTTCTTAGAAGATTCTTTGTTTGCTATTTTGGTTCATGCATAAATATGGTATTTGACTTTTTATTAGATATAATATAATAGAATATGATATATATATATATATATATATAAATTAGCTCCAAGTTAGATTAAGTGTACAAAAAATATCGATATCTAATAAAATAATCGTTGAATTACAACGTATTGGATTTTAATTAAAACTACTTAATTATTTATGGAAATGCTCTCCATAAAGTGGTTGAGATACACTACTGTGGACCCCCCATTTTCACTACGTAGACCCCGCTTTTTTGTCCTTGACGTAGACCTCTTGAAAGTTGTCAAGGACTTCTGGGGGACAATATAGACCACTTTGGGAATCACAGCTTTAAACCTTTGAGAAAACTTGTAATACTAAAATATACATGTAGTATATAAATAGAACAGTAAATAGCAAAATGTTTTCAAAACATAAGAGAAGACCATATGTAAACATGTCATTGTGTTAGTTTATTGGCCTTATCTCCGCTTGTGCGTCATACATATACCGTGACGTCAGCTGAGCGAACAACGGGCCCGTAGCATCAGACCCGGCTGAAAGCTTGAATGCCCTTCCTATAGTGTAAAGAGTTTTTTGGCTATATACAAATTCGAATAAATCTAGCGATCATGATTTAGTATTTACCAGGGTGGCGCCAGCGAAGAAAGGAGGACAAACACCGAAGGAAAATTGTTTCAATTGTATATTAAAAGAGTTTTGTATCTAGCGTCATGATTGTGAATTGAGTTGGGAAAATGGTATCAAATGAACGAGGTAAAGGAATTATGTATACATACTTAGACAAAATTTCGCTATTATACTTGAATCACTAGACTGTAGGTCTATTAGGGAATTGATCTTCAGACAAAATCTGGAAAGTATGAAAGCATGCATGAGTTAAGTTTATGCATCGTTTGCGATTGGGTAGTATTTCGAATAAAACAGCTTCATGTATATTAAACATAGAATTATTGTTTTAATAGCAATGAGAACAACGTGTTTCATGAGTTGTGTTTGATATCGTCCAAACCCATTTCAGTGGTCAACCACACTTCTTTTACATGTGTAGACTATATATTAGATGTAAATATGTTGCAGCAATGTCCGCCAGAGGCAATTTTCACTTGAGATGATATTTGAGACCTATAGCCTCAAGTGGGAATTTGATATAGTTCTTGATATAAAGCTGACCGAGGACTAGTTGGTGCTAGCCCAAGTACTTTACCGATATACTCACGATTAGGTTGGTGCTAGCCCAAATTCTTTACTATTACAATGACGGTAACAAAATAAAGATAAATAGATAAAACAAAATAAAAAAATGAATTAGAAATTATGAATAATGTATAATTAATCAAATTATATCGACAACTATCCTCTTATGCTTAAAATGTGTTATAACGTTCCAGTTAACATCTATCAAGCTAAAAATGAAAAAATATTCAAAATAAGAATAATTCAAATTGTTTATTAAATTTATAAATATATTTTGTAGTTTTTAGAATTTTAAATTTTACATCATTTTTGAGAGCAAGTATCAAATGCCAGTACATCTTGGCAATAGAAGAATAATAATAAGAATAACGTAAGTATAGTATCTGATTTCATCGATTAAATTATCAATGAAATATTTAAAGTTGTATTTAATTTTTTTTCTATTGAATCGATTTTCAGATTGTAGCTAATAAATGCAAAGAAATTTCTTTTGTTTTAAATATTGAATATAGAAAGAAATCCTCTATATCATCAAAGAAATGCTTCAATCTCGATCTCGAAGTGCATGCTAACGAGTATTAACTGTACTAAGAACGTTTCACTTGTTCTGGTTGTGCGAGAAAAAAAGATTTAAAAAAGATAGACGATATATATATATATATATATATATATATATATATATATATATATATATATATTTATTAGGGTGGTCGTTTTATCAAAATCGTTTTTAATTTAGTTACCAAATTGAGGTGTATGAATTAAAATATTAATTACAATACAGTAGTGTATTTCAAATTTCACATATGTTACTTTAAGACCGAAAAGTGTCTGATGCCCGATTATTTCGGATATAAGTTGGACTTGTTTCGGACATAGCGGGCGTTAGTCGAATAAAATAATAATTTAAGACATTCATATAATGGAAATTGAACTCGAAAAAGCAATTCTATAAATACAAAAGCATAAGAACTGCAAAAAAATGTAATATTTTAATAATTGGATGAATTTTTTGCCATCTAAGGCAAAAATATAAGCCGTTCGATCGCTTGTAAATTTTTACAATCCAACATTTATTGGTCTTTTTTTTAATCATTGTTTTATTGACATTTATTTATTGGTAAATTAGTTGACAATTTATAGCAAAAGAGTTACCCTGATATTTCAATAGACTTATTGCCTAAATTTCGGCCTACAATTTGAGATTTGTATGCATATTCATAGAAACATTGATCTTTTAAAAATCTTATGAAGGTGCTGTGGAATTGATGATCACTCAATTATTGATTAACCTGGTAGTATATTTTTTTAATTCAAAAGGGGGAGGCAAATTAAAAAATTACACGATTTTAACCCACTTGCTTTGGGTGATTTGAATGTAATTTATAAATACAGTTAAAAATTTGTTAAATATATTATGATCATTGTTTAGGTTAAGTGAGCACAGTATGCATGTGCAAATCATATAATTGTTCTATATATATTTTTATAGCTTAGGTAAATAAGCATCCCTTTTTAGGTCTAATGCAAACTTTCTCAATATTAGGGATTATAGAACAATTCCAAATTTTGTATGTATTAGTCTGTACATTTATAAATTGCAATCCCTTCCAGACAGCGGTATAATAATTTTTATATATTTTTAAATTTAGAATTTTTAGAATTCAGTAAGTTGCGAGACTAAGAACATCTTAAGAAAATCAGCTCGCACAAGTTACTCAAACATTTAATAAAATTTATAGTTTTATGTCTATTGTCGCACAGTGCACACAATCGTTTAAAAGTGCAGTAATTAATTTTCTATGAAGTGATAACGGCAAAGGCAGCAGTAAGGTGTAATCGATGCCATAACGGATATTTTGGATATTTTAGAAATTTAATATCGAGATAAAAATTCTTATAGAAAAATTAATATTTATAAATTAAATCTTATATTCATTCGCATTTCTTACACGCTAACACCTACATCATAGGTTCCTATTCGTATATTTTTATAGCCTTACGTATGCCTATATGTTGCATTCTATACTACGCGCCTTACATCTATACCATACGCTATATTTCATCACATACTCTCAAATCCCTACATTGTATGCCGAATACACTTAACCTATATCTACTATATATCCTATTACCTATAATTTTTCTTACACGCTACATTAACCCTACCGAGAATCGAACCCGGGTCCGCCGCGTGGAACGCGACAACCTTAACCGCTAGACCACCGTAACGCTACAATCAACCGTCTATTCTCGCGTGTCGTCACCTTAGTATTAATTACCTAATTAATTAGAAAATGACCCGCGGAAACAACAGTGCGTCCCATATTATATTATTAATGGGGGTACCCGATAGGGTAGTGGCTAAGGTGCGCGACTTCCACGCGGAGGTCCCGGGTTCAATTCCCGGTATAGCCAATAGATAGGTAAAGATAATACATAGGGCGTAAGGTAAACCTATATAATATAGGTAAATATATAAATTAGACAATAATATTTATAAGAAGTAAAAAGTATGTAGGTATATAATAAGTTAATGACGGTATAGGAGGTATCTCACGGTATGATTGATAATGGATATCTACCTATGATATACAATAATATAGTATAGTAAGATAGGTAATAGGTTATCTATCATATTATTAGGTTAAGTCTTATAAAGTATTGTAATAAATCTTGAGTACTTTTATATCATAATAAATACCTGTAAGTATTAATGAATACAAATAATTCCACAATAAATATAATTAATGTTATTAAAGAATATAAATTATGTACTCAATGATTTCCTATACTTGTACAATTTAATGTATAGACTAGCTGTATATAATAGAGTTAATTATATAAGAAGTCAATATATTAGATTTGTGAGTTCTTATCGAAATATATCAATTTTTTTGAACCTGTTTATGAACCGGATTTTAAATTTTAGCGTTCCTGCAAAAAAAATATTAGCACAACACCACTGGGTGGTCCTGAATATGGGCATTTTCGAATTTCCTTGCTTCCAAGGGCTCAAATGGTTCCAAATTGATAAAAAGCTATTCTCTGAAAGTTCTAGCGTTTAATATTAACTTTTAGATAGTACGCAATTCAATCAACCTTCGTATGGAAATAGCATGGAGAAAATTTTGAAAATTTAAAAAAAAATTTTTTAGGTATAACTTAGCGATAAATGAATTAAAAGTGAAAATTCATGTGATTTTTTATTAAAATATCCTTCAACGTATGTTTAGATATGAATAAATATTAAAGTTTCTCATAAGCAATTGTTTTTTGCTTAATCATGTTACTTTTTAAGCCGGCAACAGACGTAACTGTATACTTGCGCAACCTGCGACTTGCGCATGTATTCTGTAGCGTCTGTGGAGTGTTTTTGCGCAACTTGACAGACTGGTGCAAGCGAGTAGGCATGAGCACTTTTTCATTATTTTATTGCGCAATCATTCAAGTCGGCAAGTTCATTCGTTGGCCGCGTGTGGCAGCACATGTCCCGTTTCTATTTTACTTTATAGCGAATTCATAATATAAGTTTATGAAGTTATCGACAATTTAAAAGTTATTAAATTAGCCCTCTGAACACTTTGAATTCTCTTCTGATGCTGTAAATACACAAAATAATAAAAAAAGATATATTTTTAGGTTATGTTTTGACATTATTATTTGACATTGTGTGATATGCTTGCGCAAGTACTTGAACATAAACTTGAACCGTCTGTGGGCGCTGTGAAATACGCCTGGTTGCGCATTCATTCAGTTGCGCAAGCATACAGTTACGTCTGTGGCCGGCTTTAGGGATCAGTATTTTTGTTTTCCTTATTTTTTTACGTCATCTTAATGAAAATATAAGGAAAAGTCGTAATATGATACCTACTTCTAACTAAATTATATCCAATCATCAAAAATTATCTTTAATCGAAGGAAAAGAAATATCCTTAAAAAAGTACCAGCGGCCTATTAAAAACAGTGCATAAAGGCTTTGGAGCATAGTCTTCTATACCTTTTCTGTATAATAAATTATAATCAATTTTTTTTTTGTTGCATCAAATGTTAAAGCTAATTCTTATAATTTTTGCGCTGATTTCAAATCTGCAAACCATTTTTGTATCAGCTCTAGTTTGGAACTTGGAAAAAAGTTGACGAAACCAGGTACAATCTAGGTCGTCACGGAAAAGAACTTTTCACAGTGTCAATAATGTCCCAACTAAGGCCGAATGGGTCTTGTAAGTTGTATGTACAAGTAGGCATATCTCATTAAAATAAAATTCTGAATTGTATTACTATTTTGTACTTTCATTCCTTATATATCATATATATCGTATCTTGAAAACTAAAGCTCATAGAAAAAAACCACATAGAAACTTTCGAAATCAGCGCCCCAAATATACTTAAAAACAGCATTAAAATCGTTTGAACCATTTTCTTTGTTGGCCTGTGTTATGGGTTGAATTAAGTTTCATCTAGTTATTTTTAACTGCATCTATGATATACTACACACAATGGTATAAATTGTAAGCTTAAATATTGTAGAAGTATCAATGCTATGAGCAGCGAAGTGCAATTTTATTCACCCTCATACCGTACTTTACAATTGGAAATCTGGAATTGAGTTCATTTTAACCTATATATTTCAATACGAGCATTTACAGTCCGCGTTCCTGAATCGTTGACAACGCAGATTGATTCTCATAGAAGTCTTTGGGGATTTGGGACTCATAACCGAGTTATGTGAATGCGGGACCCAAAACGAACACAAAAACCCTGTGATAATATAGCAAAAGATATGGCGATATGGCGATGAGTGAGGACCGTAAACGATCTAAGTCAGCGGCCTTCAACTTTTATCGACTCTGGGAAGAATATTCATGAATGCAAAATATGCCATGAGAAGCCGTAAGCTATCATATACTCGAACTTAGTTTCTTCCTACTAGTATGAAATACATAGTTTTTTTTATCTCATATTCATCTAATCAATTAAAAGCACAATTTAAAAATTATGAATTCTAAGATGTAAAATCTCATACTCTTGGTAATGGTAAAAGGTAATATTAAGGATTAATTTTCCTTTATTCGGATACCATAGCTAATGTAAATGTATGTGGATATTACAATTTCTTGGATATTCTCGATGCACCTATTTTATTTTGATAAATCATGTTTTCTAGATGTTAGTTCTAAATATGTTGGTGGTTTCGAAACCATTAAAAAGCTATACATGTGCTAAAAACTAGTCACCAAAAATATATCGAAAACTCAAATGTCAAAATAATGTTAGTTCTATTTCATGCATATGTTATTTTTAGGTGAAACGCATCAGTAGGAGACACTGGGTACGGTTGTGCCAGGGTTCGGTAGTGACAGTGCCATAACAGCAAAAACTATACTGATTTTGAGTTAGGGTCTAAAGTGATAAAGATGAAGTATGTTTGTAAGAACAAGTTTCCATTATAGCATTGAGCCAGCCAACATGATCTATAGACCGCATTGCTTTTGAAGAGTCAGAAGTAAAATTTCTGTTCAATTTTTGTTAATCTTTACTGTTACTTGTCCATAGATAGATCACTTTGTTGTTTTGCTGTAAGTTGAACATTACTATAGTCAATTACCAGCAATTAGTTTAGTTTTATGTGTCATGTATATGTCGTGACATGCATTTTGTGTCCTTTTTGGGTGAATGTTCAATCAGCAAATAAAGAAAAATCTAATTTAACTAAGAAAAAAAAATTAAAGAGCAAGGGAAAGAAGAATTCAATAAAAGAAGAAAAAACACAAAGATTTCTGGTTAAGTTTATTCAAATTCTTTTGTCTATATATTATTATATTTATATTTTATCTATGTTTGAATGATTATGATTTGTTTGTTGTGTTACTTATTTCACAACCATCTTGGGGGTGTAAACGGTTGTGACACTTGTTCTTTTCTTGTATGTTTTTATTTTATGACTAATCCATCGTATTTCAGGATAGTCTTCCAGAATTTCCACATAGATAAATGTTCAAATTACCATTCAATTTACTTTCCCCCAACTGACTGGTAAATTAACAAAATTATTGCTGATCAAAATTGTATCCAGTCTCCACTACTTATTATCTTGAATTGCTTAGCGTCATATGGAATAAAACGGATCACCAAAAATAACTCTTTGAAGAAAAAACAATTTATTTGTTCACGAAATAAGTGTGACATTGGCGTAAAATATATATTTGAAAACCATAATTTCTCGATAGGTTTGGATTTACTCATTACATATTTTGAACTATTTCACATCCAGTCACACAAGGGATAATTCAAGTGCTATGCACAGACTATTGTTACTCTAAAATACCTACAGGAGAGAAACTCAGTTTGGCCACCGCTGCTCCCAAACGTGACGCTACCTTTGATAATAAAAATAGGGAGCAAAGTCTGCACATAAAGTAATCTGTTGTGAACAAGGAGGAAAGGATCATATAAACGTATCATACATTTTATAAATTAGGGTCGAGTGAAAAGCAACATTTATTTTGAACCAGAGAATATTTTTTTACAGAGGTTTATATTGTATGCATTAACGTTTACGGAAAGGATTACAATTGTTTTTTGTACCCGAAAAGCTAAATATAATATTTCGTATCATATACGTATGTAAAAGAATTGTAGATACATAATTTAATAAAGGCATTGTTCCAAAAAATGACCATATATCATTTATCTGATGGAATTATTAAAGAAGATTTAATTGCTGGTAGAGTTTGTTCTGCCATCATCAAGCTTAACAGCAGTGATGTTGAATTTCTTTTGGATATAAAGGTTAACCTTTTTTTGCATATAAAAATGCACTCGTGGATACCAGAGTGCATTTATTTTTATTGATAAACATAACAACAATCAGAAGTTTTTCCTTACAGTTAAAAAATTACAAATAACTGATAGTAATTCTTAATTTAATATATTAGTTATGATGATATTTATTTGCTCGAGAGATTTATGGAGGTTAGAATTTTATGTAAAATTCCAGTAAGTTAAAGCAATTATGACATATTAAAAAGTTGCCTAAATCCAGAATTATCTAAGCTCATAGACTTGCACCAGAAAAAAGTTTTTTTATTATAGTGTATCATATTCACAAAAGAATTGTCGCAATATCATACATAATAAAACGCAGCTTCCATAATGCACATGATGTTTGCTTTCCACAAAATCTTATTTATACGTCTTAGATGATTCTTTCTCTCTGGCTACTGAGCTAAGAGGATTAGTGTTATTTTCAAATGTGTATTTTTCTGACTGAGCTAGATTAATAACCACAAGCATGAAATAAAAGCTTGGTGGCGATTAAGAACTCAATAAAAACAGTTGCAGGAATTAACTGCTGAACTATAACTTCTCTCGAAGAAGAGCAATAAGATTAAATTGTAGAGAGAATAAAAATAACTTATTAAAAATATATAAACACACACAATATATGAATGAGACCAGAGGAAGAGTCATATGAAATGGAAAATTAATAAACTTCTTATAATGGCTGGAGTTATTACTTTTCGTTAAACAATAATCTGTTGCGAAAAACTATTGATATAGATTTTGATTATATATATATTATATATATATATATATATATATATAGGTTATGTATTTTTTGGTCAATTTATATAATACAACATAAATTATGAGAAAGCTTAGTAAAATTTTCTAGGTATCTTGTGCCACGTGCTCCCCAAATATTCAAAAGTTTTTTATAATATTTTCAAATACTCAGGTATTCATTTGTGCTGAAATTTTCTATTTTTTAAAATTTTTTACTATTTTACCATAAGAAGTCTATACTATTTTACCATAAGAAGTCTTCTATTAACCCTAAATTGAAATTATTGCACAGAATTCATTGCATTTGCACATAGGTCACGAATATTTCAATACTAATATATTTTACGTAAATTTTATTTCAACATTTTAATTCCCATAATAATATGATTATACTTTCATATTTTTGATAAATAAATAAACTAATAATAAGAAGTGCTCCGACTTCGACATGATCAGCACCAGCTTCGGCTGTAGAGTAAATATTGATTGCGTTATTCAATTATAACTTTAAGTATTTGTTTTTTTTCTATTTTCCTACGAAATAATAAGCTCCAAGCAGTAACTGAGTAAATATTTTTGCAGTTGTTTGCAATTGACATTGAAGAATGACTTATTTATCTTGATGCTAGGCGTTGTTCTTTTATAAAATCTTAATTTTTGCAATCAATACACACGATATTTACGATAATAATTATGAGAACTTCAATACATATTACTGAAAAACGTATATGTATGTCTGAAGCATAGCTCTGTACGGATCCGAAGTATGGACTCTCAGAAAAACTGCCAAAAAACTATATGTATAAATTTGAAATGTGGTGCAGGAGGCTAATGGAGAAGATAAAGTGGACAGATAAGGCAACAAATAAAAAAGTTTTGAAAAGGGTGGACAAAGAAAAAAATGAGCACGATTATAAAAAGAAAAGGTAACTGGATCGAATCCATTCTGCAAAAAAGTGCTATTAAATAAGCAGTCGAAAGTAAAAAAACAGGATTAAAAGGATCAGGAAGGGGAAGAATGCAGATGATTGACTACTTATGCGAGAAGAAAAAATACAGGAATATATATATACGAGGTGTGTTCAAAAAGTACCGGAATTACTAATAATTAAATTTCGCGGGTCTGGAGTGTCTGATTGTCAAAATTTTTTTTATTGTGTTGGTATACATGCCCCTAAAGTATGATGAAATTTTCAGCTATATTCACTGTTTACTTTGTCTGTGGTAGTCGCTAAGGTTCGACGTGTTTTTCTGAGCTCGGCGATTTTTACAATGGAAGAATTGAAAAGTCAAAGAATTTGTATTAAATTTTGCGTAAAAAATGAAATAAAGTGTTGCAAAGTGCAAAAATTCACCAGATATGGCTCCGTGTGACTTTTTCCTATTCCCAAGTTGAAGAGACCCATGAAAGGACGGCGGTTTTCCTCGATTGAAGAAAATCGCTGAGAGTGCTCAAGGACATATCAAAAAGTGAATATCAAGGGTGCTTCGAAAATTGAAAAAAACGCTGGCATAAGTGTATTTATCTGGGGGGGACTACTTTGAAGGGGACCACATTAATGTAGACGAATAAATAAATATTTTTTGAAAAAACGAAAATTCCGGGTACTTTTTGAACAGACCTCGAATATTTATATATATATATATATATTATATATATATAATATTATATATATATAGCATTTTACCTTGCATTTTCTAATAGAGAACTAGAGAAGAACTAAAATATTGATCTCATAATAGTATTTTATCCTCATCCTTTACATAATTGATTTTTACCAGTTATGTTACATGTATTTACGTTATCGATTCAATATTTGATACTTCAAAGCATACTCCAACAAATAATTTCTATTTAAATTAGTACTAGATACTAATAAGATATTTTCGTTACGGTTATTTTTACTGGCATCGTATCAAAAAATTGAAAAACAAATCATCGTAACAGATAGCAGACGTAAACGGGAAGTTCCATAAATAATAATTCGTCTGTCACTCAAAATAAAGCAGCGCTTCACTTTGTTTCGTTTTGTAGGACTCGCTTATATTTAGCATCGCCGGCATAACATTATCATAAATACATGCAAAATCGTGTAAATCGTCGACTCTATGTAGAATGCTCGGGATTTTCTTATTGAATTTTCGAACAAGTTGAAAAAGTTGGGTTTTGTACTATATAATTCAGTACTTATGAAAATATGAAGATTGCACGTATTTGAATTAATGTACACCCAATAAATTTCATAAATTGCTTTATGATAATAAAGCTAATACATCTAGATTGATGTAAGCAAAGTAATTAAACCTTCGCAATATGTATTAATAATAGATTTAATCAATACGAATTTATTAGATTAGGATTTTTTTAAAGTTGTGACCTTCTTTAAAACAATAACAAATAGTTCATTTATCCCCTTCATTTAAATTTTTTTCAATTTTTATAATTCAATCGCTTTTCATAGGCCCATCAGCGAACACAAACATTAATCCCAGCAATGAATCAGAATGAGACGACATCAGTTGATTTTTACCAAAAATAAACAGCTTCATTTCTTTCTGATTTTGGTTTTCATGTTTTCAAAACCAGTTCAGGATTTGTTTCAAAAGCCTGGATGAAATTTTTTACACTTTTCTGCAAATTCTAAAAAACGACTCAGACGATTGTTCCGAAAACTACCAACGCAATTTTAAATTTTTGCTCACATACATACACATAAATGTATCTTGCAAACGTTCAAAATGTCTTGAAAAATCGAGAATTCATAGATTGAATAAATTGGATTTTCTGGCGAAAACATGAACATCAACTCCTTAGGAAAAATTAGTGAAGTGTCATGAACAAATATTAATATATTTCAGGCTTACTTGTTAGATTTTTCATTCTTAAAATCAGTAAGAACAGCCCCTAAGAAGATTTTGGCAAAGCATGTTGAATTACCAAAAGAAGCGCTGTGAAATATATTTTTATAGAATTTTGCTAAGGAATACTATTATGAGTAAGATGTTCAAATTGTTTTTGTATTTATGTTTAGATCAAGAATTTTATTTAATGTAATCATGACTTCAAAGATTGATTATCTCAATATTATTATATTCATCCCAAGTTTAAGGTGTATTGAATAAATAAATATATATATATATATATATATATATATATATATATGTATAAATTTATATATATATCCAGATATGAATACGCTATCTTAATGCATGTACATCGCCGTAACTTCATATAATTTGCAATGTGGTTCTTAGTCCTTTGAAAGACACTAGCTGTTTCAAAGTTCATCACCAGAACTTAATTGACTTGACACTAAATTGACACTTAAATGCTTTCTTGACTTGTGCATATAGAATCACAAAGTTTGCTGCTTAAAGACAAGAAACTTTAGTTAAGCTTTATTGACACTTGACACGAACTTATTTTGATGTCGAATTTAATGAAAATAATAGTGTAAGATTAAGGCTTTGAAATTAAACTCATTAGAAGGTTGAGAGAACATTGAATTTGAATTCACCTCTAAGATTATTAATTGGAGTTAAAGATAAATGAAATTATCTAGTTATTAGTAAATTTATATTAATAAATTTTGTCTATAGTTTATATTATCTGGTTATTAATATAGGTATTTAATATATATACGAAGGTTGTCTTCAGCTATTGGCGTTCAATATTAGTGTCAGTATATCAGTATTCAATACGATATAAGATCTATTATCTAAATATGTGAACAATTGTCTATTAAAAAAAGTGGGAACAAATTAACATGTTAATATGAATGTATTAAATTTTATCAGTTCATTCAATCATAAATTTGAAATGACAACATGTAGAATTGTTAATAATTTAATGGATATTTGCAAATCAAATTTACTCAATTTTACTACTCCATTAAATTATAAATTTGTAGTGACAACATATGGCATTTATATGTCAATGTATTAAATTTTACTACTTCATTAAATTATAAATTTGGAATGCCAACATATGGCAATGCAGTTTGTATAAATAATTAACTATATAAATAGTCAATCAATGAACAGAGATTTAATTGGGCAGTCCATTAAATATAGATATTACCGAATTAAATCTAATTGCTAGAACGTATCAAATCATGTACTTATATATAACTGTTTTGTAATTTTTGTTAGATTTGACAGCAAGTATCAGTGAAAATTAATTATTTATTATTTATTAAGTATTAATAAAACTTCTATGGGGAGACTGGTTGCGGTTGTACCGGGGTACGGTAGTGACAGTCGTCATAACAGCTAAACTATTCTAATTTTGAGATAGGGTCCAAAGGGAGAAAGATGAAGTATTATAGTTAGAACAAGCTCCCATGTCAGTGTCTTATATTAACATGATCTGTAGGCCGCATTGCTTTTAAAAAGTCAAAAGTATGTTTAAATTATTTTACTTAAAACTTAATTGTATAGAGATAGATCACTTTATTTGTTATTTTGCTGTAAGTTGAACATTAGTAGTTAATTACCAGCAATTGGTTTTTGCTTACATAGTAATAACAATTATTTGTTTTCAGAAGGGTGCGTTGGTTCGGTTGTGACAAATTTTGTGGGTACGGTTGTGACATATTTCTTGTCTTTCTGA
>NW_020537097.1:0-33746 GCF_003426905.1 Ctenocephalides felis | reverse complement strand
TATACATGTATAGCTATAGTTACATAGATAGGGATGAGTATATGTATGGTTCATACATGTACATGTACGTCGTTTGTGAATATGCTTGCACGTTGCATATATGTATTTATACGTATATTTATATGTGTATAGTCTACATGTATATGTGTACATGTATAGGTATATATTGTTGTATCTGTATATGTATAGTGTATTATATGTTTGTATGTGTGTGTATAGGATATATGCATGTATATGTGTATGTATATATATGTATATATGCGTAGGTTTATATATGTATGTACTTAAATATTTTTGCCTATACTTTTTAATTATTTATTTAATATTCTAGTCTCTACTACCTTTACTATCTTTTATATTTGGTTTGTTGTTAAGTGTTGCTGTTTGTTAATTTTTCTCTTATTGTATAGTTACTTTCCAATCCACATATATTATAATTACCTAGATATGCTAATTTTCATACTGTTTTTAGATCCACTGATGATGACATCAAATTGAATGTCGAAACGTTTGGAAATAAAGATTATTTTATAAATCTTTGGCTTTTCTTTGTTTGATGTATCGCCCTCAAGAACTCACTCATATATATTACAGTACACATTATATATAAGTATATACAAATATATAATATATACAATTTATGCAAATTGCATATCTTATAAATATGTATTGTAATAGTATACATTACAGTAAACATTATATATGTGTATATATACAAATATATAATATTATAATTTATGCAAATTGCATATCTTAAAAATATGTATTGTAATAGTATAATGTAACATGTCATGTTGAAATTATACGCTTTTTTATATTCAATATGTATTGTAATAGTATAATGTAAATGTCATTGTAAAATTATACGCTTTTTATATTCAATTTTTGGTTTTTTAATTTAAAAAAAATTTGAATTCAAACGGTCTATATAATATTGGTGCATTTCTTCAGCATTTTATATTCGCACCCATGGTCGACGCTGGCGCCATCTACATCGGGAGACGGAAACTAACCCGGGCAAATTGACAGTTTTGACCGAAAATAGTGGCAACGAGATATGGCCCGAGAGAGCGATCTATATACTCTTCTTTTATCTATGCCTATGACCTACCTACCTACATTTTATAAAATTTCAGGAAAATTTAAAATCGTAATAACCTTACCTCAAACTTACACCCTGACAGTTTTGACATTTATGCTCTTTTAAGTAGCTATAGTACCTTGAAAATGCAGGCTCTTTTAGGTAAATTACGTTCCTAAAACTGCACTAAGTGGGTTCTAATGTAACCTAAAAGATCTAAATTTATATGGCAAAAAGTGGTTAATTCTCAGGTTTCGAACTGTTTTGAGTACTTAAAAGATTTTAAATTTCGACTCGGGTTGCAGATATGCCAGAGAGCACTATTATCATTGATTATCATTAACTGGTTTGGTCATTTTTACTAATTATTCATTTTAAAAACTAATCTTAAAAATCCATCGTGATTATATTCAGAAAACACATGGTTTTCAAATTGACTGTTTGTTATGTAAACGTTTCTATGTCAAAGTAAAAAAATTCTTCTAATTATTTCTGAAGAACAAAAAATCTAGCGGTTTTAACAGCCCTTAATATTTGGCAGCGATCGGGACTGGTTCACATAGTAAAACGTAGCAAATATAATCCTTTTGATAGATTTAATCGCTTGAATCCATATTAACAAGCACTGAAAACCTTTAGATAAATTTTATAAACTGTTGTCTTCTTTATTAAATCGCAAGGTTATATTTTTGTATACCCGAATTATTTCAATACCATTAATATTATAATAATTTTTAATGAAAACAATAACATCTATATATATAAAAGAGGATCGCTTTATGTTATAACACTTATAACTCACGAACGCTGAAACGATTTAGATGAAAATTGGCAGGGAGGTAGTTTAGAGCCAGGAGAAACATATGAAATACTTTTATCCCTTTATTTCATTCTAATTCAAAATTAATTATTTATAAACTATCCATGTAGTTATTCAATCTATGATACTATCAATGATTTCATCCATGACATTTACATTCGATTGTCAACTGTCATTCGGTGTTTCTGTTTGATACAAATATATTAATATGCATTTCTTAATGACCATTATTTGAAAATTATTACGTGAATAATATAAATATTTTAATCGCCACGGAAAATTAATACAAAGTGGCAAATAAATTAATTCTTTATAATAGCAAGCGATGATAGATGGACGATGGGGAAATTTATTTCTTGAAAATGGAAATGTAATTATTTATATAATTAGGTATTTATGTATATTTGTTTATACGTATTAAATAGAGTATTTGAGGTGTTTATATTATATATCAGCAATAAGTATAATCATCAACAAATTAATAAAAAAAAATATTCTGAAATATAGTTTCTTGACATAACCTCAAAATTTGTAATAAAAATGTAAATAGTTATACATTAATGTTGTTAATTTATAATTTCTTTATACATATCTTATAAAATGTTTCAGGTGTTTACAACTAATTGGCATATATATATATTATCAGCAAATGTGCTTTGATTCGACAATAAAAAGGTCTAATTGAAGTAATCGACTACCTTAAGTTAACTATAGTGATAGAATATTAGTTTTTGGTTCTCATATATTATAACCCAGCTATAAACCTCACGGAGCCCCAGACCTTTTCAGCGAATGCAAAATTGTCGAATTCGGTTTGTGCATTCTGGAGTTATATCGTCAGAACTTATAACTCAAGAAGGCTGATTTAACTGAAATTGGCTTTGGTAAAGTTGGTAAAAGTTGGTTCAGAGCCAGAGAAGGACATAGGATACCTTTTATCCCGTTCGACTTGGAATAACAATAAGCAAATGACAGCTATGTAATCACGTATGGATGACACAATTCAATATTTGTAAGGAATTAATAATAAAATTATTTATTTTAAATAAATAATTAACAATTATAATATAATGATAGTGCCATTGCCCATTTCGTTATAACAGTGAAGCAAACTATGTATAACTCAGTATGGTTGACAAATCATATTTTTCTTAAACACAATGCTCTGAAAGAACTCATTGTATATATTATGTACTCATTGGTATTTATAAAACCTTTTCTAGATTATTCAGATTTAGAACCTAAATTTGGAATCGATCAAAGGAACATTTTGTCGATAGCTTATTTCCAGTTATAATTTCCTGAATTTATTCAAGAATGGATAGTAATATATGAAGATCCACGACCGAAGTGTCAAAAACCAGTAAAGCTAAGCATTGTTTAACAACAGTATTTGAATGTAAAGGGAAAAATATGTATAATCAGCTATAACCTTGATTCTTATGACTTTGGTATTGGGAGATAAATGGTAATCTTTGAAAATCCATAGTAAAAGTATTTTCTTCCATTGGTAGTTTTCTAGCAATTAGTTCAAAATGTAATTATTTTGTAAAATACCTTTGAAATTAAAATATGACATTAGACCTGCTTGCCATCTGGCCGTTCCAAGTTACCCCATTATAGGGTAAAAAGGTCTAGATAAAAAAATTTTAGACAGCAAAAAAGCACGTTTTTACAATGATGAAGTAGCTGGTAGTTTTACTGAACGTAGTCAGATAATTGTTCATTTGAAATGTGTCATTTGTTGTGATGTAATTGGTTTGATTTTCATAATAAAATTTATATTTGCTTAAAGTCAAATTGGACCTTTGTGCCTTGACCTGTTCTACATATATACTTTTTATTAAATTTACTTTTATTCATCGAATATCACTAGAAACTTTTCAAAAAGCAGGTCAAAGAAGAGATACCTAAATCATTTTGTATCTCTCCTCGCAGAAATTTGAAAAATTTGTATAAGCTCAATTATTTACAATTATACACAAAATCCAGAATCAAAAAAAAATTTCAAAAAATTTGAAACGCATTCAATAATCGATTAAATGGAATTTGTAATGACTATATAAGTCGAAAGACCAACTAAGACTTGGATTGAATTATGCCATGTTTTCTATAGAAAGTGTATAAAACTTTCAGTTTGGTTGTATTAATAAAATATATACAACTAATGGGGTTTATTGTTTCTATAATACCTCATTGTATATAGCAATTCAAACAACATATCCTTACACAAAAAGTATTAATTTTTTAGATACTCTACAAATTGTTTATAAAATAACTTACTTAGCAAAACAACGTTTGCCGGGTCAGCTAGTTGTAATATATTTGTAATATCTAGTTAGTTACTGTCCTTTTATATAATACAATTTATGAATTGTTTCTAAAACTATTATTATATTTATTAGCACGGTTAGACGAGTCATATAATAAATTAAACCTAAATCTGAAAGATTATTTTCTTTAATAATTTTACATGAAATTAACTAAGTTGAAGTGTATATGTGTTCAATGGTCTTAATGCCTTTAATAGTTTGAACATAAATATAAGATAAACTGTTATATGTTCTCATTATAATTTATTTTGTTAATTTGATTCAATTATATTATAGTTTTGATTTCTACTAACTTCTTTATCACAGCTTGATAAAATAATTTCCGTATAATCAATCAAAATTTGTATTTATAACATATATTTCATTTGCTGTTTGCCTACTATATTGTGACGGATTTAGGGGGGTTGATGCTACCTTTCTGGGGTACTGCAACGACTGCCTAATATTACATCATAGCGTTGCATTCCCATTAAGAAAGGGTTACACCAACTCCTAAACCCGACTTCTATAACCACCCTGTAATTACCTGTGGAAAAGCCAACTAACTACGCGAATGAAACAGAACGTACTTCTATCTTATTTAATTATCACTAATTATTATTACAATTCTACGGGCATGGCTGTGTCTACGCACAGCCATGTTCTATACTTAAACTCCAACGTACTGAGTGATTATTATTAATTACTATACTAACTGAGCATAGTATAACGGAGTATCGGAATATACTACGCGGATAACAGATTATACTAACTGATAACTGATAACGATAACGACGGAGGACGAAGGGAATAGCTTTAATTAACAATAATGCATCTGACCTTTGCTGGAACGGGTTCTTCTCTCCTGGCACAACACACACACCACTATACACAAGCTACTGACCTCCTCAGAGGATGATACAATTCTTAATGCTCCTCTCCAACGCTCAAACTGCAACCTTTTGGCGACAATACCAATTGTCGTTACAATATAAAGATCTTTATTCTACATGAAAAAATTGTGATTGATAAAAACATTTACTATAAACACAAAGGTATTGCTATATAAAGAGCAAGTAACCAATATTTTTTTAAGTTTTTGTAGAAGATGTACAAGGTTATGCGTTATTATATTGCAATTGTTTATTTTTACATTTACATTTATTCATTATTCAAAATTTCTTTATCGAAACAAAAAGATTTTCAACTTTATATTTGCTTAAACATGTTTAACGACCACCTCAAAATAAAAAAAAAATTTAAATGAATGCTGTGACATAATAACCATATATAATTGAAGATTACATTGTCAAATATTTGTCTGTTAGTTTGACTTCTTAAAAACAAAAAAATATTTCAGTTCTTCCATCGTATATCTCTCCACTACAATTAAATTCTATAACTAGCTGTAAGTGGAATTCTGTCTTAAGGCAATTAGGACATCGTGCCTTAAGGCAAATTGCTGGAACTTCCCGTACCAAAAATTATTATTTTTTAAAAACGATTAACATTTTTGAAAAAAATTTAATTAAAAAAAATAGATTTGAAAAACTACAAATTTGACAAAAAATTACTTTATTGAAAAAAAATTATATGAAAAAAAATTTTTTTTTTGAAAAAAAATTTTTTTGGATACAAAAATTTTTTGAAAAAAATGTTTTCTTCATTTTGACATATTTTGGAAATTCTGAGCTTTTTTTCAAAGCAATCGCACTGCTTGAACTGCATAGAGACGAAATGTCAAAGCGCGCATGTGCCGCGCCGCCGTCTAACGCATAAGCATTGGTACGGACCGATAGGAATGTTAACAAAATGTATACTTATTGTTAAAATCTCTATAAAATATCTGATAATTTGATGTGCATATGTCTAATGATAATTTTTAACCGCCGAATGGCATTATTTTTACTTTTTTCATTAGATCTCCGAAACCGCTAGACCTGCCTTCATGAAAATTCTTGCAGTTCTTCATCTTATCAATACAAGTAAGACGTTTTTGAATTATTAACATTGGACGCTCCGTTCTCTTAAAAACTGAGTTACCAATTTTGGAACTTTTTGCCCCATATCTTCGGAACGGCTAGACCTGCCTTCGCCAAAAACTAATCTGCACGTTTCCTTATCAATACGAATCGGATGTTTTTTGAATTATTCAAATCGCTTCATCCGTGTTCCCGAAATCGTCGACGAAATTTGTATCCGCACATACATACACACACATACATACATACATACATACATACATACATACATACATACATACATACATACACACACACACACACACACACACATACATCCATTTTTCTAAGGTATGCCAAAATGTTCAGAAGGGTTTGAAACGTCGAGAAATGCAAAAATTTTCATTTTCGATTTTTTTGCGATTACTATAACTTACCCTACGGGAAGTTAAAAATTTTTTTAGTTTTTTGGATCTGTAATTGAGGAACACATGATCAGAAATTTTACAAGAAAATGTAAAAAAGAAAAGATAAAATAAACTTTAATGGATTGTACAATTTGATTTGATAGTTGTCATAAAAAATAAAAAAAAATAAATTAAACACAGCTAATATGGAATTATTTAATTATAATTATAAATGAGGGTTTGAGATATTTAATTCATAAATGTTTATTAAATATAATTGTAAATGCAATAATGAATAATTGTAAATATAAAAGTGAATAATTGCACATATAAAAATAAATAGTTGTAAATATAATAGTGAATAATTGTAAATATAAAAATGAATAATTGTAAACTTAATAATGAATAAGCTTGTATAACTGAATTTCTAAAAAACCGAATAAACTAATATCAATACTTGGCTTTGACTAAGTGAAATACCGAAGAAGACACAAATTCATAATAAGAGAATCACTTTGAAATGTATAGTCAATTAGTACAATACGTATTTAAGTTAGCGGGCAACATAGGCCTGTATCATATAAAGGAATGTTGATTCATAGAATTTTTTATCCTACGATTTATGGTATAACACTAGTTTACTGATCATTTAAATTTACCTTGTTTCAAAGACAGGGCATTCAGGTATATAAATATCATAGATTTAAATCCAAAGCAAATAAAAAATAATCTTATTTATTGATGTAAACCTACGAAAAAGTCCGTTTATTTAAAATATTGTAAAATTTACTATTAGTATTTATTAATAGGTTTATCGTTGATTTTGATAGAATGGCATCAAAAATTTTTTCTTTTAATACTTATTTTACTAAGGAATTTTTTTAATTGTTTCTTTTAATTAATCAAGGCATTATTAAAAGGTGAATATCATGAGAACAAATAAAAAACACTTTAAAATATTCCTTTATGGAGGGTTTTTTTATTGTACTATTTTAACAAAAATATCTTAAAAATTTGGCTTATTTTGAATTAAATTTTCATATAAATGAAGTAAATTATCTATTCAGAATCAGTAAGTTTAAAGACATCTTTTATAATGATATAAATAAAGAAATTTATTAAAAATAAAATTTACTGTACGTTTTTAAAGGTTCGTTTAAAATTCTTAAAATTAAGCACAGCTTATGTTATTCATTTTTTTGTATTAAAATTTTCAATTCAATAATCGAATCATCTTAACACACTTTCGGCGGATAGGATTTCGGGCTAAGTTACACCCGTAGCGGGGTTTTTACAACGGTGCGAATGCGTAAGCATGGCGTGAAAGCACACTCTTTAACATACAATACTTACTGCCTAAACTCATACGCAGTAATAAATAATAGAATAATATTAAGTTATTTGGTAAAACTATCAATACTGAAGGTAAAATATTTGCAAATGAAGTTGAATATTATTACGCTATGATACATATGTTTAGACAATAAAATGAAAAATGTAATTAATTCTTGATGAAATTGGCAAAACTCTATTCCGGTTAGTACAGAACAAGTCATCATTTTCACTATCACTCACTATCGAAGTCATAAAGATTTCCAATATTTGTTACTTCAGATAAATTGTCAGCATACACTTCACTATCGCAATCAGAATTCATGATGAATAATAACAATCGATTTAAATGAATGCAAATATTTAGAATAAAATGCTGAAACGTTTGGTGACAAAAGACTTCTAAATAAAATGCCTATTTTAAATATATATATATATATATATATATATATAAAATATGCATAGATATATATATATACATATATTCAGGGCCGGTCCTGGGATCCTCAGCGCCCGCATGCAAGATTTGTTCTTGCGCCCCCCCCCCCACAAATAAATTTAACTGTTTATCATTTAAATGTTTATCATTAAAAGTATATAAATATTTACATTTTTAAGTAAAACTTCTTTAGGCGCGTTATGGGTGTAAAAACTTTATTAGGCGCGACACTGGTGTAAATCCGTACAAATGCAACGAAAACGCCAACGTGAAGTTGAACACTACGACGCTGTAAGCGCAGCAATCGCAATTATTCGATTTAGTCTGCGAGCAAACAAAAAATACATCAAATGTCAAATCATATGTCAAAAACAAAACAAAATGTGTCGACTTTCACTTGAGTTTTGTATTTAGCTCGTAGTCTCTAAACATTTTTTACTTTCAATTTAAAACTTCTTTAGGCGCGACATGGGTTAGGTTGGATAAAATAATCAGGTTGGATGTCAAACGAAAGATATTAAATTCGGGTAAAATTTCCACTTTGTGTAAGTTTAACGGGTTTGTATTTCCACCTATACCAAATTATCTACCTAAACTAGATACTGTATCTGAAAGGTTAATTTCACCTAGGTTGTGTTTCATGCAAATTAGACGATTGCGACATGCAAATGGACAATTTGGAATGTTTGGCCAAATTATAAATGTGCCTGTTGATATTAATAATATGGTTAATTTATTACCTCGTAATATTGATGATGATCATTGCATTAACGTTCACATAAAAAAGCAAATGATTCATAGATCAAGCTATGTGCAGGGCTTGATGAATAAAACAAATATAAAAGTATGGCTTCAATTTTTTAGGCAAGACGGATATTACAGCTATTCTAAGAATGAGATTATATCGTCAGCGAAAAAGTAAAAAAATACAAACAGTAAATGAATGTATATTAATTTTAATTACATGAAGTTCTTCAAACACAATTGTTACAGGATGAGTTAATTTGCAAAAACAATATTTGTTTAGGCGTTGTTTAACATAATCCACTGTGTGAATGAATATTATAGAATTTATTAATCAGCAATTACTTTAAAACGATCATGTCATATTTCAAGTACGACTTTGATTACATTATTGTTTGTAAATATTATACATATTTTTAATGTAATCATAAATATATAATTTATAATTTATCTTATATATAAAAATGGAGCTGTCTTTCAAATGTCCGAATAAAACTCGAAAACGGCTGAATGGATTTGGCCAGTCTTAGTCTTGAAAAATTCGTGCCAATCCAGAGATTGCCCAAAAGGTGAGAAATTATTTCAAATCCGCGTAGAAACTTTACATTTTTAATTCGAAAATTTTTGTAGAAGCGTAATTTATATAAAACAATGGACGGTGGCTAAGACGCCAAATGTCAAACGTTTTTGACAGATGATGTTCAATTACTTTTAATAGAATGTTTTACGTGAATATTATTTAATTATGATTAAATTGTAGTGAGTAGTTTTGTTTGTAGTTTTATTTATATACAAAAACGTTAGTAAACGGGCCGCATGTGTTACTAAAGATTCAAAATATCAACTTTCTTGAAATGTTAATATGAAAATGCACTTTTTGGCATATTTTTCTCAAACACGGTGCTCTGAAAGATCTCATTTGTATAATTATATACTCAATGGTATTTATAAAACATTTTCTAGGTTTATTATTTTTTATTTATGTTATTTAAATTTAGAACCTGAATTTGGTATCGATCAAAGGGACATTTTGTCGAATAACATTTTCCCAGTTATAATTTCCCAGAATTTATCGAAGAATAGATAGTAATATATGAAGGTTCGGGGTTAAAAAGCTTCACCACTGATGTGTCAAAAACAGTAGAGTTAAGCATTGTTTAACAACAATATTTGCAAGTAGAAGGAAAATGATGTATAATCAGCTATAACCTTGATTCGCATGACTTTGCTATTATCGGGAGATAAACGGTAATCTTTGAAAGTCCATAATAAAAGTATTTTCTTCCGTTGGTAGTTTTATAGCATTAGTTAAAAGTGTAATTTGTAAATTACCTTTTAAAGTAAAATAAGACATTAAACCTGTTTGCCAACTGGCCTTTCAAAGTTACTCCGCCTATAAGGTAAAAAGGTCTAGATAACAAATTTTTGAAAGCATAAAAGCACATTTCTACAATGATGAAGTAGCTGACAGTTTTATTGAACGTAATCAGATAATTGTTCGTTTGAAATGTGTTATTTGTTGTGATATAATTGGTTTGATTTTTATAATATAATTAATATTTGCTCAAAGTCAAATTGGACGTTTATGCCTCGCCCTGCTCTACATATTTAGTTTTTATTAAATTTACTTTAATTCATTTTTCAAAAAGCAGGTTAAAGAAGAAATACTCAATTTATTTTCTACCTCTCCTCACAGAAATTTGAAAATTTTGTATAAGCTCAGTAGTATTACAATGATACACAAAATCCAGAATCCAAAAAGAATCTGGAAAACTTGAAATGCAATCAATAAGTTCGAAAGACCAAAAAAGACTTGGATTGGATTATACCATGTTTTCTATAGAAAGTGTATAAAACTTCCAGTTTGATTGTATTGACAAAATTTAGGCAAACTGATGGGGTTTATTGTTTTTATAATACTTCATTGTATATAGCATTCAAACAACACATCTTTGTACACTTAAAGTATTAATATTTTTGATTCTCTAGAAATTCTTTAGAATATACCTTACTTAGCAAAACAACGTTTGCCGGGTCAGCTAGTCATTATATAAATGTGTATAATGGTTGACAGTGACACTAATAAATGTGTGCATCACGAGTGTTACCATATTACTAATGAACATTATTCAAAATTTTTATATGATGTATTTATTTTTACTCAACTTAAATTTGCTACAATATAATTGCAAATAAGTTTTACTTCAATCGCGTGTGATCCTTTTTTAAATAAATTTTTATTTATTCTGGATTTAGTACACAAAAATTTAGATATAATCTAGAAGCGTATAAAATATACATCGATTTTAAATTTATTTAGAAAATCGAGGTAATTCGCGGGTTGATTATTTTTAACGTATGTGCAATATTAATATTTTTATTTTGAAACATTTTACTTATTCATTATGCGATTTATTTCTATAAGCAAATAATTTTCAATTATAACACTCGTATTTCATGTTGGATTTTTAAATTTTTAATTTAATTTAATTTTTCATTATTTACAATTATCCAAAATTGCGTCGTAAACTTTTCTTTATCAATATCGTAAGACCCGAATTGTATTCATCCTTGCTTTCCCGTCATATTCAGAGTATCAGATTGTTTCAATTGTGATTGTGATCATTTTTCAACGTATTTTAGAAGTATTGTCTAAAAATCAGTAAAAATGCAAAGAAGATACACATTTTTTGAACTATATTGAAAAAAAAACTAATTATATTTGATATGTATTATTTCTGCATAGTTAATATAATTATTAAATTTAGAGTATGGACACTACTAGGTATAAAAAAGCCTTAAGATATTAATTCCAAAGTAAATTTTGCTTTTATTTTTTATACTTGTTCCATTTTCATAATCCTAACCACGCATGTCTTCAACATACAAAGTTCATCACATGAGAAACATTTGCAACAAAAACACAAGCTACAATTCAATTTCTCTGAATAAACATTTTCTAAGCACTGACTCCCCATTTTTCATTTTCTCGATTATAATTTGTTTATGTTTTTTAAAAAGTTCCGTTTCAACTAAATCAGCTCACAATTTGTCGTCAATAATGCTTATTAATTAATTTAATCTTTCGCAGGTTTGCGCTTACGGGATTGAACACTAGATAATTTATTTTTTGATTTCATGGTAACTTCAAACAAAGAAAAAATTGAATAAGTAGATCAATCAGTAAACAGAGCTGTTATTTGCTAATTTGCAGAGTTATTAATCGGTTAATTGTTTCTACTAATATCACATTGCAAAATAATTATGCTTTTTAAGTTTCCGTATCCCTTGTTAAGTTAGATTGTTTATTATAATTTATTAAGTATTCTAAATTTCATATGAATAATAAAAAATATAACTAATAAATTTAATTTCCGAATCTCGATTTGGCGTTCCCTAAGGCTTGCGCCCGCATTTTTTGCATGCATTGCATGCAAGGCAGGACCGGCCCTGCATATATTTATATATATATATATATATATATATATATATATATATATATATATATATATATATATATATATATATATATATATATATATGAGTAAGTTCTTGTGGGGCGATACACCAAAGAATAAAAAGCAAAGATTTATCAATTAATCTTTAATTCCAAACGTAACTATATAAGTACACATATATACATATTCATATAAATTATGAATATTATTACGCTATAATACGCATATACATGCATGTATTTATATATATATATATATATATATATATATATATATATACTGGCTGACCCGGCAAACGCTGTTTTGCCATCAAAAATATTTTGCCGCATTGCAGAAGTTCTTATAATATACATGGTATATTAACAATAATGTTATATTTTTATTACACGAATTTCTTTACATTTTGATAATTAATTCGAACGCATCATAGTGCTTTGTTTATTTTAATTTTATTTATGTCAAATAGTGAAATATTTTTAATCAATGAATAAATTAGATTTTAGTCTGAATCATCGCAGTACCATTATCTAAATATATAATTTTTATATAAATATCAGATTTTTTACTTTTGCATTTAATTTAAAAATATTGCATGTCAATTTCATATATCCAATATGCACTAAATTTTTAAATGCCAAAATATTTCCTTTTTTGTTCGAAATTTAATATAATATGATATAATTTATATCTATAATTTGATTGCCAATATTGCCTATAACATAACTTGGAATAATTAATTTATTTGTATCTTATTGAAGTCGTTAAAAATTCATTTTTTTTGAACTGTCAGAATTTTAAATGTTCCCGTTGAATTATTTGATTATTAGATTATTTAGAAAAAGAATTAAAAATATTATTGTGCTTAAAAATACTTAAAAAGTATTGGTTTTTGAATTTAGTATCAGACTATTATATTGTTTTAATCAAAAATACTCAACTATTATAACTTGTCTTTTTTTTGAAAAATTATAGAATTTGAAATTAGTATTGAAAAATTACTGTTAAAATTTTACAATATTGAAAATGATTCTGATTTAACACATCAGATACGAGCAATAGAATTCATTCTAATATTGTGATATGATATTTAATGAGATTTAGATCTTTCTTGCACTTATGTTTGATTTTATGAAAAGTACTCAAAATTCGATATTGAGTACTATCGATACTTTCGCCACGATATTTTTTTGGCATCGATATTTTGATTAGATACTTTTCAAAGTACTCAATATCGATCTTTTGCCTCGATACTTCTAACACTACATACAACAAAATAGTGGTGGAGGTTCTTTCGGCAGCCGATCGGCCATTATGCAATACTGCGTACAGAGAAGGACAACTATATCATGTGCGAGTGCGCTCGAGTACTATTTCGCACTCTATTCCACGCATAGGATTAATGCGCAAGACAAGGACAAAGATATGATGCGCAGGCGCCGGCACGCGTGTCGAGCGGTGGGAATTGGCGTGCATCGACAGCATCGACAGCATAGACAGCACTTGGCCTGCGGGAGGATTTCATTTCTATTTCGACTGCGGCGGTGTACGGATTGTTGCGTAAGTTCAACATAGTTACGAATTGAATTCGGTTTAATAGTGCGATAATTTTATATTAATTTCAAGGGTTTGTAATTGTGCCCTTATCAAGTGATTTTTTTTTTTTCAAATAAGTTTTTGATTTTCGGTATGTAGATCAGTATGTTCAGTGAGTGAAGTGAATATTGTATCGAATCTGCGATTCCGATATCCGATTACGTTTTCTACATATTGAGGTAATTATTAATTTATATTGAAATGCAATATTTTTAAAGAATAAAATCGTTTCACGCCTATCTAATGATAATGATTTCTATTGCAGTTACAACAATTTGGTAGTCCAGACAAGATGTTGCAGTCCATTTCACAGGAGAAATTAAAATTGATGCAGTCTAATTTACATGAGGAATTGAACCTGATGCAGCACAGTTTACAGGAGAAAAGGTCAGTGGTACATATTTTTTGTATTAATTTCAGGGTTTTCAAGTTGATTTCGTAATACGTAGAACTTGTAGGTTTATTTTCAGTTTTGATCATTTTGGCTTTTCTTATACGAAATGAATTAATTGCGTGGACTGCGGCTTCCGAGTACATTTTGATTTATATATCACTAAAATTTTCTGGATCATCCCAATGCGGATTTCGCCAGCGTTGACTCTCGGCCCGTAGTGAGTGCTGGCATGCCCGCAATTGACGACACAAGCGTCAACGAATTTAAGAATTTTATAATGGTCACATATGTTTTAGGTAAAAAGTAAAAAGGTTCGAAGCTTTCTCGCACATGTACGGTCATTTAGTGTCATATAAACAATCTGCTTATTTTCAATACTAATACAGTTTTGGGAATATCGAATATGAGAAGCACAAAAAATTGCCTTTTGTAGATATTTAAATAAAGCAAAAACTCAAATGTTGAAAAGAAATTGTATATACATAAATGGAGTATAAATATACAAATAAAGTATAAAAATATAAAATAATAAATAAAGTATAATATATAAATATGTCATGTTTATTATATTCAAATCGATTCGAGCATACTTTTACATTATGAAGCCAAATTTATTATTGTCATCAATATTTAAAAATATATATTAATTATTAATTTTATTAATAATTATTATTTGAAATAATTTTCAATAAATTTAAATTATTCTGAGTGAGACATTTCTTATAACTCATATGAATAAGAACATATAAATATAAGATATTAAATCCAAGGTATGTGTATGGATTTAATATAAGAAATAATAATTATTACTTATATTTAATCTATATAAACGCTCTATTTGATTTATTTTCGTATATTAACACTAGAACTGTTCTTTAATGCTCGAAGTATATCACTGTTGGCTGATCGTGGGCTACCCACTGTCGGCCAGCACTCACTACAGAACGCCAGTACTGGCCCGTAGTACGGCCGTTAAAGAAACCCGCTAAGGGATTTGAAATCATCCGTCCATCTAAACTTTAAAATATTAGTTTAAGCTTTTCATTATACAAAATGAATTCATTGCGTGGACGCAGTTACTGCGGTTTCCGAGTACATTTTGATCTATATATCACTAGAATTTGATGAATCATTTGAAATCATCCATCCATTTGAACTTTCAAATATTAGTTTAAAGTAGACTGAATTGCTTAATAGATTTTACTGCTAATAATTTTGACTTGCGAAACAATTACAAATTCAGTTTTCAAGTCATTATATTTTTTAAAAATTTGCGCTTGGATTTGTAGCATAATAGAAGATGACGTAGTCTTTACTTGTTTTGTTAAATAATTTCAGTGTTTTATATTATAATGTATTACTTTTGGGTGCATTAGAATGATTCCTTTTAACTACGTAGAAAACCAAAATGATAATGAAATTTTTGCAAATGAACTACGTGCCCTCGCACGATATCATTATAGGTAGATGTTTTGTTATCTCCTATTCAAATAAGACTCTCACATTCAATTATATAACAGTAATTGAAACTGTATTAAGTACAGTCCATAGCGTTGAAATCTTATCATAATTTACTCGGATGTTAATTTTTTTGTAGCCAAAAATCAGTCAAATGATCGTTTTATTTTTTATTAAAAACGAGCGATCAAAACTAATACCACAGCTTGGTATTCTTAAAACTGCGCTAAATGCTCATTATTTTTATCTTTGTCAGATTTATAAACCATTTTGTTCACTAAAGACTTGTGTTCAATAAATTGCGACATTTTTATTTTGCGTGTTATTGCTAGTAAAATTATGAAACTAGAATTAGAAACTTGTAATTTTTAATTTTAAATTACAGTAGATATTTGAATTTTTTTGTTTAGTAAAGTATCAAATTAATACAAGTAATTACGCAATCGATGAGATAAGATTGCATAAATTTGTATTCTATTGTATTGAATTCAAATAATCGAATATTAGATTTTTAATCTTTAAACAGTTATAAGGTAAGCAAAACCATTATGTAATATAATTGATTAATCAAAACAAATGCTATAGGGTTATCATTTTTATATTTGATCTACAGATTATATGTACGTAATTAGTTTGTAATTTTTTCAAATTTACAAATATATATTATCATGCAAATACATTTAAATATCAATTTTAATGCGATATTTTTTTTACTTTTGCATTTTAAATACCTAAATATATGCATTTGCAATAATTTTGTTTTACAAAACATCACTTTAAATGCAGAATATTTGAAATGTTACATAATTCCATATCTGTAGATAATAATCTGTCCAAATTTATGAAGGAAAACAAACAAAAGATATATTCGGCTTCATATACATATTGATATTAAATTCAACATTTATGCAATCAATTTTTATTAAATGCACGTAAATTATTCGTGTATACTTGTAGTAATTATTAAATTATGGAACTTATCATTTACGAATAATCATTATTTAAAATGTTTTATGTTTTGACGATAATGCTTCATGACGAACGAAATTGAATTTTACCTTAAATTTTATTTTATTCAATTTTTATTCAAAAGTAGTTCAAATTTTAGTATTGTTTTAAAAATTTGTTTATTATTGAACAATTTTACAAAACATCTGATCATGCTTAAATATTATTAGGAGTGGTGTGATTTGATTGATAAATTTGAAAATAAAATTTGCAGTTTTTATGTAAATAGTTTATAAAATGGCAACTATTTTCAATTGATAGTCGATTTACTTTTGCGATTAGAAAACGCGTAGGAAATTTTATTTTGCAAAAAATTTTATTAAATTTTTGTATTCCAACCTAAATCTATACTTTTACTAACAACAATATGGAAAATAGAAATGTGGTAATTTATCACACAAGTCTTTGGCCCTTAATGAAAAATTATGAAACAATTGAAATGAGCTAATAATGAAAATTAAATAATATATTTGACAATTTATTCGTCGATTATTTCTCAGCAAATAAAATAGCTAATGTGCACATCAATTACATTACAAATTCAATTGATTATAAAATAGTCATAAAAATAAACATCATTTTCATCATATATTTGATGATTGGTTACAGTAAATAAAATAAAGCAATAATTACATTAAAATAATTATTTGCAAACTGTATCTTTGAACGTTTACTAGAATGTCTATTAACTTTCAAATTCATAACTTATTCAATAAGTTGATTTATTCATAATTTTTAATTAAAGGTAATTTCAATTATGATCTTGCATTTTTCATATGGTTTTTAAATTAATATCATATACGATTTTGAAATTATCATAATCTCTTACATTGGTTTGGACAAATTTGGTTTTTGATAAATTGATTAAAATTTTCCATTTTTTGTAAGTGTTAATATGGCTTTTAATTGATTTCAATTGAGATTTTGTCATTTTTATTTTCGTTAAATTTCAATTATCCTGCAATTTATTTATTTAAATAAATTTTAAA
Organism: Ctenocephalides felis; assembly: GCF_003426905.1. Taxonomy (NCBI): domain Eukaryota; kingdom Metazoa; phylum Arthropoda; class Insecta; order Siphonaptera; family Pulicidae; genus Ctenocephalides; species Ctenocephalides felis. The sequence continues at coordinate 15,750 of NW_020537097.1, read as the reverse complement.
TAATTAAAATATTGTTCCGTAATTAACAAATTTTGTTTTTAATTTCAATGACTTCGCACATTTTCATGAGTTTCAATATACGTGTTAACTTGAATTAGAATCTTGCATTTTCTTAATTCCTAATAATTCATTTTAATGATATTGCAGTTTGTATAAGTTTTAATATGGATTTTAGTTGATTTTAGTTATGTTTTTCAAATTCCATCTGTCATGACATTTGATTAATTTTAATTAAGATCTTATTTTTGTTTCAATTTAAGTAATTTCAATGGCCTTGCAACTTTCACAATTTTCATTAAGGTTTATAAATATTTCAATCGGAATCTTTTTTTTGGTTTTAACTAATTTCAATTTTTCTGAAATTTTCATGTAATTAAGTTTAAAGATCTTATAATTTTCATTAGTTTTAAATAGCATCTTGCATTTTTTATATGGTTTTAAATTTTATTTATGGTTTTGCAATTGTCATGATCTCATAGTTTGAATAGATTCGATTTTTGATAAATTTCGATTAAAATTTTGCAATTTTCATTTGTTTTTAAATAAATTTAAAATAATTAAATTATGGTTTCATGGCTCTAAAAAAAATTCTTGGTTATTTTTGCTTCATTAATTGGAATTGTTACATGATTTTTATTTATATTGTAATGATCTTGCAATTTTCATAATTGTATGTTTTTACTTGATTTCAATTAGGATTTTGCGATTTTTATAATTTTCGATTAATTAATTTTAATGATTTTGCGGTTTTCATAGATTTTGATATGGTTTTATTTGATTTCACAATTGTGAATTGTCAAATTCCATATAATTTGACTTTGAATTATCAATTGAATTAACATCTTGCCATTGTTAGAATTTTTAACTAATTCTAATAATGCAATTTGCATATTTTTTATTCAGGTTTATAATTATAGTTTCAATTGGAATCTTGCATTTTTTTTTATTTTCAATGATAGGTTATTGCAATTCTTATAATTTTTTAGTTTCTTTAATTTCGATCATTCTGCAATGTTTATTTGTATTTATTAGTATAAAAGATCATTACATTTTCATAAATTTGATTTAATTAATTTTAATTTTAATGACTTTAGTTTTTGGTCTGAAATTTGGTCCGCCATTTGCAATTTATTCATTTTAATTAGATTTCTAATTGATTTCAATTAGGATATCAGTTTGCAAAATTTTTGCAAAAATTTTGCAATTTGCATATAAATAAGGTTTTTAATAGATTTTAATTATTGATTTTTATTTCTTATGACGTTTAATCAATTTTAATTGGGAAGTTGCAATATTCATGTTAATTAATTTCAAATGTTTAAATTTCAATTCAATTTAGTTCAATTTAAATTAATTCAATTTAAATGCAGAATATTGGAATTGTTAGATAATTCCGTATCTGTAGATTAAAATCCGTCGGAATTTATAAAGCAAATTCAACACAAGAACCGGTTTCATACATTTTATTAAATTCAACATTTACAGTCCGATTACAATACATCACGTTTTACGTAATCAACGTTTATCAAATGCACGTAAAATATTTGTTTATACTCGTAGTGATTTATAGATTATATGAATTTAACCCATCAAAACAATCTTCTGTACCGGCTATTTTCAACTTGATTTCATTGTGTATGTTACGCAATTCGTTTGACAAAAATTTGTGGTCATTGCAGGACATACTTTATTTTTGATCATTTTATAAAGAATGGCAACAATTAAAAGAATTTTCAACAAGCATAGTGGATTGATTTGACATGCTTCAGAATAAAATATTGTTCTCCGATTCTCGCATTTAGAGAAGCATAATTATTTGCAATCATTGATTTGAATGATTTTTTCATTCATGATTTTTTGATTTAGAGAACATGCCACTGATTTGTCGGTGTTTGCAATTTTCATAAGTTTGAATATGGGTTTTAGAATGTTTTATGAAAGATTTTAATTTCAGCAATTTTCATAATTTGAATGTTATTGATTGGATTTCAATGATTTTGCATTTTTAATCAGTTTCTATATGGTTTTTAATTAATTGCAATAATGGTTTCGCAATTTTCCAAGTTTCTTATAGTTTTTGATTAATTGCAATTCAGGTTATTATGCAACAACCTGATTTTTATTTAATTTCAATAATTTTGCAATTTTCATGGGTTTCAATATGGTTTTTAATTACTTATAATTTATTATACATTATATTGTTTGTAATCCTAGAAGAACATCGGGCAATTAAAATGATTTAACATTCAATATTTTGTAATTGAACATATATTTTCATATCATATATTCGATCATTGATTTCTAAATGATTTATTTTAGTAAATAAAATAACAAATACTATAATTTCATTACAAATTTAATATTTGCATATTGTATCTTTGAAATCATTGACTATAGAATGTTCATTAGCTCTCAAATTATATTGAACTTATTAACTTGATTTATTCATAATTTAACTTTTGCAAGAAAAATTGTCTGCCGGAAAATAGGAAGTATTAAACGCTTTTCAATTTGAATGAATTTGCAATTTTTATTAAATTCTAACATAATTTTTATTTAATTTCAATTCTGATTTTGCAATTTTTATATGGTTTTTAATTAATTTCATTTATGACATTGCAATTATCATCCCTCACATTGGTTTGGATAAATTTGGTTTTTGATAAATTAATTAAAAGTTTGCAATTTTCATAAGTTTTAATATGGTTTTCAATTCATTTCAATTGAGATCTTGTTGCAATTCAAAGTTATTTAAATAAATTTGAAATAATTAAAATATGGTTTTGTAATTTTCAAAAATGTTGTTTTTATTCAATTTCAATGACTTCGCATTTTTCATTAATTTTAATATAGGTTTTAACTTAAATTAGGATGCAATACGTTTCATAAGTTTTAATATGGATTTTAGTTGATTTCAGTTAAGGAAGTCAATACTTCACTATTCTGCTATGATTTTATTATAATAAATTATATGAAATATTTTCTATACATTTTTTTTTTGATTCCATATTATACAAATTTTCTCCATACTGCGGCCTCAAACGTTAGCATAGTAATGGGGATATTTTCATATTTGGTATAGTATATAAACTCTTTGAAGTTTTTTTTACTCTTGGTACTCTTATTCCATCGTATGGTCTTGTGTTAAGTTCTATTTTTTGCATAGCTCTTACTGGATTAATTTTGCTTTGCTGTAGCTCGCATATTAATTGTTATTATGTCACTGTTTGAATTTATATTTGTGAATCACTTCTTGAACTTTTCTTATTGATCAGTAACTTGATGATTAGCTCTGGTAAAATTATCATGGGGTGCATCTGATAATAAGGTATTTGCGTTTAGCAGCCTTCCGCCCGCTCTCAATAATTTTTGAATACAATAGAATAATTGTTATTATTTGTCACTTTTTTAACACTTTATTGCTCACCATTCTTTGTTCTTGCCGTATGATCAGATATCGTGACTCATTTAATTGAATTTTTAAGCGGACCTTTTTATTTTTCTTTCTAGTTAACCAAGATTTGTAATTAACTTCTTGAATAATTTTGCGTTAGAATAACTCCTCTATTTTCAACTCCAATTCTTGTTTAGCTTGTCTATCCTTTTTTAATCTTATATTATTGTTTGACCATTTGTGATATAAAACAACCTGCCGCTAAAAGATTATCAGCTTTCTTGATTAATAATTTGACTTCTGATAAAGTATCTACATCTGAGATGTCATTTACATAATCATATTGTGAAATTTTAGATAGCGCTGGATATTTCTTACTGTGATCTAAAGCTAATTTATTTTCCAATGAAAATTTAATTTTCCAATGTAAATCTTTTATATTAAATCGAATTTTTGACATTCTTGTAATGATATTGAACTTATTCATGCTTGACATAAGAATTCTAATTCCATTGGTTTGCTATTTCTTTCCGTATTTCTTTTTTTTATATTTATACTTTATTTCTTAAATATCTACATTATAATTTACAAAATTTTGTACATAAATGAATTATTTTTATTTTTATTTCTTAGTATATAGTCTTTCCGTTTCTCTCTTAAATTCCTTTCGATTAATGTTAATTCTTCAATTCCATTATATATACCAAAATAAGAGATAAAATACCAGATAAGAGCTATATTATGGTATTGTTTTCTTCTTCTGATCTCTTCATAATGTCGAATTTTATTAATTTATGATCTTCCTCATTTAGATTTATTTTTAATAATTTCAGTCTATGCTTCATCTAATTCCGTATCTTTTTATTTTCACCGCACTCTATTAAGAAATGTATTGCATTTTCTTCATTACATTTTGTACAATTATCAGTATCAGTCATTTTCATTTTAAACAGCTCAATTAATTCTAATGAGTATATACATTCATTGACTATCATATAGTTTGTGATTTTCCAGTCAGAAGGAATATTTTTATTTTTTAAATTCTTCCAAGTATTATTCCAGTTCAAATTCGGTTTTTTCTTTTATATATATTTCCTTAGTTGTAGTATTTTCTAGATTCCATTGATATTTTTCATTTATAATTTCCCATTCTTTTTTTATAAATTTCGGAAAATTTTTATTATTGGTCCGAAGTTTTAAAAATCCTGTGTTGATTTCCTTTGTTATGATCTGTTTTATCATATTTTTTAAAGAGTAAGGCTTTACATTTTTCAGCAGTTAATATTAATTTAGACTTCCTTGGTTTTCTTTCAATTTTAATTGGTTTCTATTAATTCTTATTCTATAACAATTCCAAATATAATAACCTATTAGTTTCAATTTTTTGTGGAAATACTTTATGCATTGGTAATACTTGCGCTACATACCATAGTTTTGCTAAGGCAAATTGATATTTATATGCCAGATTTTTTAATTACATTCAGTCGTCTTTATAAAACTGTATTTATTGTCACTCTTATATTATTTATCAATTTATTCCAGTTCTCATTAATCATTTCCTGAAAATAATTCCATATCACAGTTTAAAAGCGTAATTGGTCTATAATCGTCTGTATATTTTATATCCTTTTTTTTTTTGAAATTATTATTATCCCTTCATTAAGTTTTATTTTATCTTTTCCGGTACGTTTAAAAATTAGTTAAATATTTTAACTAGAAAGGGTTTCCAAAATTTCTTTTCTTAGTTCTTCATTAGAAAGAATGTTTATGCTTTTATTGTATTTCTTAAGTGTGACATCCATTTCCTTATAATATTTCGGTTTTTCTTTATAGAATTTTTTGTATGATCTTTCCATTTTTACAATTTTTTCTTTAGAATTTTTTAAACAAATATTTTCGTTATTAAATAACGATTTAATGAATTTGTTTTCTCGATTGATTTTTTCCTTTGCAATTTGATATGTAATAATACGCTCTTCTTCTGTAATTGTTTGGGTACTTGATCTTATTTTAATTCCTTCGTTACGAATATCATAATTTTCTAATATTGCCTTTTTTTGTTTCTTTATTTCCCACATTTCACACATTATTATTGTGATTTACAATTGCCTCCTTCAATACTTTTCCAAAAAAAATTATTGTATTATTGAATTCTATTGTATTTTAGCTAGAGAATTTTTTTGCAATGTATTTTAATTTGCTTTTTACTTTATTTTGCCACCAATCAATTACATTCGTGACGAATTTTGTTTTTTATAATTTTTCTTTTTTTATTTCTTTTTCGTTTTTTTTAATTTGTTCATTTTATTCCTTTTGAGTAACAATTTTATCTATTGTTTTCATTATTATTCACCATTGGTTTATTTTGCACTAATTCTTCTAATCTCTCTACTATTTTTGAATTCATCGTACATTATTTTTTCATGTAGTTTTTCTCGCTGTAAGTACGGACCTGGTGAGGATATCTTCCTAGGAAGGTGTATTCCATCATGGTATAAAAGAAAGAAGTTTTTATACAATCCACCTATTTCGACTGCCTGTTCGAAGGAATAATATACTTATATTACTCTATAAATAGAATACTGTAATGTAAACATTACCAGAGCAATAAATTTAATTTTACCATTAATAAAATCTTTTTCTTAATTGTCCTCTAATTATTGTTGTTTTTTCCGTTCAATTTAATCATGTTTGGAATTTATTTTGTTACTTCTGTTAATAAAGTTCGATTTCCAGTGTAGCAATAATGCCTTCTGTCCATATATCTTCCTGGTACTTTTTTATTTTGCCATACTGTGTTTGTTCTTCTGATGTGTCTCCCTTGGCAAGTTATCGTTGGCAATTAAGTGGGCATTTTTGTTAGAAAGTTATCGTTGGCAATTAAGTGGGCATTTTTGTTAGAAAGTTATCGTTGGCAACTAAGTGGGCATTCTGATGTGTTCCCTTGGCAAGTTATCGTTGGCAATTAAGTGGGCATTTTTGTTAGAAAGTTATCGTTGGCAATTAAGTGGGCATTTTTGTTAGAAAGTTATCGTTGGCAACTAAGTGGGCATTTTTATTTTCAAGAAGCATCATCCCAAGTTTATAAAACTTCTAGTTTTTAGTAGCAAGTTATCGTTGGCAACTAAGTGGGCGTTTTTATTAGCAAGTTATCGTTGGTAACTAAGTGGGCATTTTTGTTATTTTCAAGAAGCAGCATAATCATCCCAAGTTTATAAAACTTCTAGTTTTTATTAGCAAGTTATCGTTGGCAATTAAGTGGGCATTTTTGTTATTTCCAAGAATCATCATCCCAAATTTATAAAACTTCTAGTTTTTATTAGCTAAAACTGAATTAGGTACAATTGACACCATCATATTTTTTTTCAGAAATAAAAATGCAAAATTTGACTATGTTTCATATTCCATCTTTCAACAAACGCTCTACAATAACCGATCAAAAAAGTATTTTCTACTAATCGACAGCTAAGTTTCTCACTATAAAATACTACCTCAACCTCAACAAACCTAAAGAATAATTTGAAGCAATCTAAGAGTAAAAGCCGCACTTACCTTGTACTATTTAAGGATACAGTAATAATTAGTTTGTTTAAAATTAATACCATTTTAGCCATAGTTACTGACAGTAAGTAAACAACTGACGTCATATTTACAATTTTTGCGCTTTTAAAGCCTTTATTTTAGATATAACTTTTCTTGTGCATATTTCAAGTCAGTGCTTGTCACCGATGACCTTAAAGCACTTATGCCAAGCAATCAGAAACTTGGTTTACCTATTTTTTTGGTAATTTTCGTAAATTGAAATATAATAGTTTAAAAATTAGTGAAGGGCTACTGGAACCGAAAGAATTTTTGCATTCCGCAACATTTTTTTTATATTGTTTTTGTTAGTTTTATATAAAGTTTATTGCATATATTATTAACTTCCCGAAGGAGAAGTTTATGTTTTCATCAAAAAATCCGAATCGCTAATTTTATGTTTTCTCGACGTTTCGAGCCATTCTGAATCGAATGAGAAAATTTCGATTTTCAAATTTGGAAAAAGTGTGTGTGTGTGTGTGTGTGTGTGTGTGTGTGTGTGTGTGTGTGTGTGTGTGTGTGTGTGTGTGTGTGTGTGTGTGTGTGTGTGTGTGTGTGTGTGTGTGAACAGATTTTTTGCCGTAAATCGACGTTTTCTCCAAAACGGTTGGACCGATTTCAAAAATTTAAAAGCCATTTGATGTATCTCGATGAGGACTATCGTCTCTGAGTTTTGTGCGGCGATCGGCCGGGCCGTTTCTTTGTAAATTGCAGAAATGTGAAAAATTTTTCGTCCACGTTTTAGCCCGCAATTCTGAATCGATTCTGAAAATTCAAAAACCGTTCGATAGATATTGGTTGGGAATCGTGCTGATTAGTTTTTGGTAAAGATCGGCCGGGCCGTTTTCTTGTAATAAAGTTTTTAAAAAAAAAATTTTGACGATTTTTATGATTATTTTTTTGACGAAAGATACCATAGTTTTCTAGGTCATACTAAAATATTACGGCCCTACGACAACTGGTTCAGCTTTAAAAATTCGTCAAAGTTTGCAAAAATCAGTATGGTCTTTTTGGCATTTGTCAAAATTAGACTTTTGATCGACGTTTTCTCAAAAACGCCTGAACCGATTTTGGAAATTTAAAAGCCATTTGATGTATTTCGGTGAGGACTATCGTTTGTCAGTTTTGTGCAACGATCTGCCAAGCCGTTTCTTCGTAATTTGAAAAAAAGTGTTGAACTTTTCGTCCACATTTAAGCTCATCCTACCGAACCGATTTTAAAAAATCAAAAACTGTTCGAAAGATATTAGTTGGGAATGATGCTGATTAATTTTAGGTGAAAATCTACCGAGCCGTTTTCTTGTAATTAACTGTTGAAAAAAAGTGTTAAATTTTCGTCCACATTTAAGCTCATCCTACCGAACCGATTTTAAAAAATCAAAAACTGTTCGAAAGATATCATTTGGGAATGATGCTGATTAATTTTAGGTGAAAATCTACCGAGCCGTTTTCTTGTAATTAACTGTTGAAAAAAGTGTTAAATTTTTGTCCACATTTAAGCTCATCCTACCGAACCGATTTTGAAAAATCAAAAACTGTTCGAAAGATATCATTTGGGAATGATGCTGATTAATTTTAGGTGAAAATCTACCGAGCCGTTTTCTTGTAATTAACTGTTGAAAAAAAGTGTTAAATTTTTGTCCACATTTAAGCTCATCCTACCGAACCGATTTTGAAAAATCAAAAACTGTTCGAAAGATATCATTTGGGAATGATGCTGATTAATTTTAGGTGAAAATCTACCGAGCCGTTTTCTTGTAATTAACTGTTGAAAAAAAGTGTTAAATTTTGTCCACATTTAAGCTCATCCTACCGAACCGATTTTGAAAAATCAAAAACTGTTCGAAAGATATCATTTGGGAATGATGCTGATTAATTTTAGGTGAAAATCTACCGAGCCGTTTTCTTGTAATTAAATGTTGAAAAAAAGTGTTAAATTTTCGTCTACATTTAAGCTCATCCTACCGAACCGATTTTGAAAAATTAAAAACTGTTCGAAAGATATCATTTGGGAATGATGCTGATTAATTTTAGGTGAAAATCTACCGAGCCGTTTTCTTGTAATTAACTGTTGAAAAAAAGTGTTAAATTTTTGTCCACATTTAAGCTCATCCTACCGAACCGATTTTGAAAAATCAAAAACTGTTCGAAAGATATCATTTGGGAATGATGCTGATTAATTTTAGGTGAAAATCTACCGAGCCGTTTTCTTGTAATTAAATGTTGAAAAAAAGTGTTAAATTTTCGTCTACATTTAAGCTCATCCTACCGAACCGATTTTGAAAAATCAAAAACTGTTCGAAAGATATCATTTGGGAATGATGCTGATTAATTTTAGGTGAAAATCTACCGAGCCGTTTTCTTGTAATTAACTGTTGAAAAAAAGTGTTAAATTTTCGTCCACATTTAAGCTCATCCTACCGAACCGATTTTGAAAAATTAAAAACTGTTCGAAAGATATTAGTTGGGAATGTGCTGATTAGTTTTAGGTGAAAATCTACCGAGCCGTTTTCTTGTAATTAAATGTTGAAAAAAAGTGTTAAATTTTCGTCTACATTTAAGCTCATCCTACCGAACCGATTTTGAAAAATCAAAAACTGTTCGAAAGATATCATTTGGGAATGATGCTGATTAATTTTAGGTGAAAATCTACCGAGCCGTTTTTTTGTAATTAAATGTTGAAAAAAAGTGTTAAATTTTCGTCTACATTTAAGCTCATCCTACCGAACCGATTTTGAAAAATCAAAAACTGTTCGAAAGATATCATTTGGGAATGATGCTGATTAATTTTAGGTGAAAATCTACCGAGCCGTTTTCTTGTAAATAAATGTTGAAAAAAAGTGTTAAATTTTCGTCCACATTTAAGCTCATCCTACCGAACCGATTTTGAATAATCAAAAACTGTTCGAAAGATATCATTTGGGAATGATGCTGATTAATTTAAGGTGAAAATCCACCGAGCCGTTTTCTTGTAATTAACTGTTAAAAAAAAATTTAAGCCGTTTTTCATGGAACTTTTTTTGGCGATATACATCATGGTCTTATAGAACTTACTGTAATATTACGGCCTTACAACAAGTAGTTTAATTTTAAAAATTCGTCAAACTTTGCTAAAATTATTATCGTTTTTTTTTAAAGTAGGATTGATGAAGTATATTATTTACACATTTTTTTGATCAAGTCGATTATTTACACATATCGGGAAGTTCATGTAATTTGCCTCAAGGCTAAATACCAAACCAACTAGTTTTTAGATTATAATGGGTAGTTGTAATTTTATTATAAAGTAATGAGAAAAATTAAAATTCAAGCTAATCTTTTTAAAAAGTCAAGTCAACCCGGCGAAACATAACTTCGGCACCAGAAAAGCAAGGTTGAAAACTATAACCGTCCCGGCCAAACCGGGACACCTTCTTATCTAAGATAATTAAGATTCTAAATCTAAGAAGCACATTTTTTTTTTAATGTTTTACCGATACTATACTACATTACATTAATATCACTAAAATTTTCAAATTGCCCCCCGGTGAGGCGTGCGCCACTATTCAACAGTTTTGATGCAAACTGAGTCATTGTTTATAAAATAACCTGTGCCTCACAGTACGTTGTCCACTCAGGTGGACAGCCGTCCCGAAAGAGTTAAAAATGACTGATTAAACTTATCATTTACGAGCAATCATTAATTAAAATATTGAATATTTTGACTTTAATGAAAATGCTTCATGACGCACAAATTTTATTTCACCTTAAAAAATAATTTATTCAGCAATTTTTTTATGAAAGTTTTCGTATTGTCATATAAATTATATTCATCGTTGAACATTTTTATCAAACATCTAACATCGATCATGCTAAAATATTATTATTAAGTGATGTGATTTGATTGATAAATTTAATTTGAAGTTTTTATGAAATTTACTTAATAAAATGACTACTATTTTCAGTTATTTCAAAGTCGATGCTATTTTTGCTATTAGAAAAAGCGCAGGTTATTTAATTTTGAGATTAATTTAACAAATTAATTTTTATATTCCGACCTAAACAAAACATATGCAACAAAATAGGAAAGTCGCAATTTATTACACAGGTCTTTGAAACCTAATGAAAAATTCCGTGAATTGAAATGACTTAATAATGAAAATTTAATTTAACAATTCATATCATATTTGACAATTTATTCGTTAATTATTTTTTCCAGAAAATAAAATACCTAATTACAAATTATAGCCATAAAAATAGACATTTATTCGAATGTCTATTATGTACCTGAAATCATTTAAATAATTTATAATTTCAATTAAGATCTTGCAATCGTTTTCAATCAATTTCTACAAATTGAAAAATTTCATAGGTTTTAATATAGCTTTTAATTAAATTCATTTATGGTTATACAATTTTCATAATTTTTCATATGATGTTTAATTCATTTTGTTTATAAAACTTCCGGTTTTATATGGTTTTTCATTGCTTTCAATGATTTTGCAATTATTCACAAGTTTAAATATGGCTCTTAATCATTCGATATTACAATTTTAATAACTTTCAATGATCCTGCAATTAAGTTTCAAAATGGATTTAAAATTTTTTAAATTGTGGTTTTGCAATTATCTTATTTTTAAAAAAATCTGTTTTTTTAATTTTAATGATCTTGCAATTTTCATAAGTTTCAATACGATTTTTAATTCATTTCAATGAGTTTATTTACTTTTCAATCTAATCGTCGGTCTAGCATTTGCAATTTGTTTCAATATAAACATTAATGTTGCTATGAATATAGGCATGTTTTCATAATATTTCCACAATATAGAAAATTACTTTAGCTTTCTTCAAGTTTATAATATACATATCAAATATTAAATATGCTTCAAAGGATAAAAATACTTTTTTTTGAAATTCAATTTATTTAAAAATATTATTTTGGTATGAAAGTCGTTTGGCTATTTTGAAACTTTTATTGCAAGGCAGGTTATTATAAATAAATAAATTATATGCTAATTTGAACAGATTTTCCGAATGTTTAAACGTGTACAACGGCTTTTAATTGATTTCAATTAAGTTCTAACAATTTTTATATGGTTCTTAATCATTGCAATGATATTTTAATTTTAATTTGGCTTTTAATAACTTTCAACGATCCTGCAATTAAATTTCAAAATAGATTTTAAATAATTTTTTAAAATGTGGTTGTGCAATTTTAATCATTTTTTTAATTTTAATGATCTTGCAATTTTCATAAGTTTCAGTATGATTTTTAATTCCTTTCAATAAGTTCATTTACTTTTTAATATGAATTATTAACATTCTTAATGCTGTTATGAACATTTTTTCATATTTTCATAATAAAGGAAATCTCTTTAGCTTTCTTCAAGATTATAATACTTATATATAACAAATATTTAATATGCTTCAAGGGATTAAAAGTAATGCTTTTTTGTTAAATTCAATTCAATTCCAAATATTATTTTTGGTATAAAAGTCGTTTGGCTATTTTGAAACTTTTATTGCAAGGCAGGTTATTATATAAAAATAAATTATATTGCGCAGTTTGCGCGTATTCATGTTGAAAAATTGTACATTATGCTAATTTGAACAGATTTTCAAAATTTTTAACCGTGTACAAGATACACGGTAGAAAAATTAATGCACCTATCAGCAAGTTTAGATCAAATTTACATTTTACATTTCGATTTGGAAGTAAATCGAGTTGCTATCGAGTTTTGTCCGTTGTTTTATATTACAAATTAGTAAAATATTGCGAAAATATTAAATGAACTGTTTGAATGTTAATCTTTAAAAAAATTACTTATATTTCAATATATAAATTTTTAAATTGAAAAATTTAATTTGTATATTTGTGATAAAAAATATTTTACATTTTTTGTAAACAAATTTGCAATTTGCTTTCTAATCAGGTCAATACTTTAAATTAGTAAACTATATCGAGTTTGCTATTAATTTTTGTTGTACTTTTTTTGTCTAATTTTTGCAATATGTGACAATGTTTACCGAGTTACAATAAATTTATATAATAAATCAATTGGGTTTGTTGTATTAACATGCAATTGTTGAAAATTAAACGAATATTAGTTTAGTAGAAACGTGCGTAATTTATTAATTAATTAAATATAATTTCTCAACAGTTCGTCTAATTTAAAAAAAATCTTGCAAATTCAATCTTGTCTCTTGAAAGTTTTAATTATTTATGAAATTTATTTGAAACTTTTATATGGTACAGTTGAACGAATATGAAATTCTGATTCATAGCTTTTTTCATACTTTATTTGTCGTAATTCATGATTACGACGCAATTGGATATTTTTTGAATAACTTTAACAAAATTAAATATTTAACTTTTTTAAATAAATTGCTGCACTTTTATTATGTATTTGTTTATCATAATAAAAATTTTCATGCTCAGTAATATGAAAGCAAGCAAGTAAAACAAATCTGAAATTGAAGCAATGTTGCCTTTAAAATATTTACTTAAATTTTGACATTTTTCATTTAATTTTTTTAATTTTTTTATTTTCCCAATCATTACTAATTGAATGTTTTTTAGATCATTCGAATCGGATACTCCGTTCTCTCAAAAACTCGATTTCTATTTTCTGCACTCTTTGCTCCTTATCTCCGTAACTGCTGGACCTGCCTTTGTCAAAAACTAATCAGCACATCTCCTTATCAATAGGAATCGAATGCTTTTTGAATCATTTAAATCGGTTGATCCGTACGCCCGAAAACGTGGCGAAAAATTGTATCCATACATACATGCACACACACACACACACACAACATCCATTTTTTCTGGGGTATGCCAAAACGTTCAGAAACCTTCAAAACGTCGAGAAATGTAAAAATTTTCATTTTCGATTTTCGGCCCATTACAATAACTTACCCTACGGGAAGTTAAAAAACATTTATTGAATTAAAAAAAAATATTAGATACATCCTTGATGATATCAATTTTAGTTTTAAAAACAATTAAGCTAAGCCGCGAGTATTTTCTATTTCGAGTAGTTTCAATTAATTAATTTTAAAAATCCTAATTATTTTTTTATTTGATAAAATGTGATTTCAAAAATATTTAAATATCTTCGATTTCCTTTACTAGTCCATTCATCTATAGTTATAGAAAATTTTTAACTTCCCGTAGGGTAAGTTATTGTAATGGGCCGAAAATCGGAATTGAAAATTTTTACATTTCTCGACGTTTTGAAGGTTTCTGAACGTTTTGGCATACCTCAGAAAAAATGGATGTGTGTGTGTGTGTGTGTGTGTGTGTGTGCATGTATGTATGGATACAATTTTTCGCCCACGTTTTCGGGCGTACGGATCAACCGATTTAAATGATTCAAAAAGCATTCGATTTCTATTGATAGGGAAAAGAGCTGATTAGTTTTTGGCAAAGGCAGGTCCAGCCGTTTTGGAGATACGGAGCAAAGAGTGCGGAAAATAGAAATCGAAATTTGAGAGAGAACGGAGTATCCGATTCGAATGATCTAAAAAACATTCAATTAGTAATGATTGGGTGAAGTGTTTATTAGTTTTTGGCAAAGGCAGGCCCAGTCATTTTGAAGATACGGAGCTAAATGTGTAAAAAATGGCAGTTTTTGAGAGAACTAAGCGTCCGATTCAAATGATTCAAAGAACTTTCTGCTTGTCTTAACAAAATAATCGATTTTGGAAAAAAAATTTGTTCCATTTTTTTTTTTTTTTTTTTTTTTTTCAATTTTTTGTATATCGAAAATATTTCAGATTTTATTATTAATTCTGACTATAGTTCTAATATACTTTACAAATAATTTCAACTCTGTGCAATTCAGTTTATATAATTCTTATAAATATTAAACAATGTTACAATATTTATAATAATTTGAAAACATTCAGTATTCCTCGAACATTTCGTTATGGTGCGGGAAGTTCCAGCAATTTGCCTTAAAGCACGATGCCATAATTGCCTCAAGACAGAAGTCCACTTACAGCTAGTTATAAATGTTTAATCCTACGTCAGATCGTCAATTCCTTAATTCAAAAGACGTACAATTCGAGTTATTAAGCAACTTTGATATAATCGACTCTATAAATCTTAATCAAAATAAATCTATCAAATCTAACCAAGAATCAATCGACAAGTTTCACAGATGTTAGCAGACGGTATTATTCAAAACTCGCGAAGTCCCTGGAATTTTCCTTAATTATTGTCCCCAAAAAACCTGATACTGACGGAAATAAAAAATGGAGGATTTGCGTCGATTTCCGAAAATTAAACGCAATTACAAAATCGGACGCTTTCCCATTACCAAACATCACTGACATTATTGACCAACTAGGTAACTCACGATTTTTCACGACTCTAGATTTAGCTCAAGGCTTTCATCAAATTTTACTAAATAAAACTGACCGAGAAAAAACTGCATTTTCTACTGACTTCGGACATTTTGAATATAAACGGTTACCGTTTGGAGTTTTGGACTTAAGGGCGGACCGGCGACTTTACAGAGACTGACCAATACAATTTGTCGGGCATACAAGGAATTAGAACTCTAGTTTATATGGACGACATAATAGTTTACGGGAAAACACTTGAAGAACATAATACCAAGTTACTAGAAGTGCTAGAAAAATTACGACAAACAATCTAAAAAAAGTTGCAACCCGATAAGTGTCATTTTTTGAAACACGAAATACGTATTTAGGCCATATATCGGTGACACACGTGTGTCTCCTGATCCTGATAAAATTTCCTCAGTAAAAAAAACTTTCCCACTCCTTCCAAT
>NW_020537096.1:0-20804 GCF_003426905.1 Ctenocephalides felis | reverse complement strand
GGTTTGTAGTCCTCTTGTAGAACCGAAACTATGTAAAATATTGTATCTCCTTTACACATACGAAGAAACAACATAAAACATAAATAAAATTTCAATGTAAAACGATTCAAATTTAATACATCAACCAAACGATAATAATTCTGAAATAATATATAGTATCAAATCTGTTCATATATAAATTTGAAAACAATTTCATCGAAACAAATACTAATATTGAGTCTATCTGTTCAATTACTAACTACTCACTATATTATTGTGAAATAAACAAATACTGAAATAATTGAAAACTAACTTAATAAAGCCTGAAGACTCTTAAAGAAATTAGGAATCATTTACAAGTAATGGAAATATGCCAACGTTATCAGCTATAAATAACATTATAAAACCAATAGCGTAAACATGATTAATTGAAATAAGTATGTGTTATTAGTTTCATTGCTCGATAATCATATTTCGGTGTGATCTGACTGTATATGAGCATGCCATTTAAATGAATATCACTTACCACAGCGCCTTACAATCATTCTTGATTAGCTGGAAGTCAGCATTCATACTACGATAATACTCCTTCGGAATGTATGACAAAAATCACTTCACACATAAATCAAATTGCACACACAAAACTTTTACACTGATCACTACTATCGAAATATTTTAATTAAACCAACAAAGTAAGCAAATGTAAAAAAAAATTCAAAATAAACTTCACGCTATATACTTCTTTTACGTGTTAACAATTTCGACTTTAAATTTGAAGTTCAATATTTGACCAGCTCCATCAATTCCAGCTCTAAAAACTGAAAAATTGAATAAAAACATTTATTCTATATCAAATGAATATAATTTTATAAATCAAATTATTTTATTTTAATTATTCTCAGATGTTCCACATTTAATTATCCTCAACAATTAATTTTTTGATGGCATTATGTACATAAATTTAAGAACATATTGGGTAAATAAAATTTACACTGGCTACACTAGATATTCATTATTTGCAAGTTCCAAATTTACAAAAATTATAAGATGTATGTTTCCTATGAAATGTCTCGTTACTTACTATTGTTATTCTGCGCCTGTCATCGAAGTAGCCATTACTATTGTCTCCACAAGTAATAAATAGATGTAGTTCCCAGTCCCATATAAAATTGGTTAAATACATTTCAACCTGTAGCGGTAACCTATAAAAAATATATTAATCATTTACAATTTTATACTCATGTGAATACAATTATATGTATGCAAAATAATTTGAACAACTGTAGAAGTAATAAACCATTCTTTGCAGAAATACCTATATCCATTATAAATTACTACTCTAATAAAAATTCATAAATGATATACTATCCTTCGAAGAAATGATCGAATTATCGAAAACTTAAGAAACAATTGAACAGTAATTATTCCTCAAATGAAAAGTCTATACATTATAAAACGTACTTGGAGTATAACCAAGTAGTATTGAATTCTTGGCCACAAGGCTCAATAAATAAAATAATTTAATTAACATACCTCTACAAATAAGCAGGAACTAAAAATTAGTACTAAAATGTAAAGTTCATGAGGCTCCAATGAGGTTAGGTACCTATTAACATGACGCCAATTGGACAAACATCTGAAAGAAATAATTATTATTATAAATCAATATAATAAACCAAATGTATATAAATTGCCCGTAGCGCGATGTACTGAAGACACAGAGGTTGTTCTGTGGATAAATGCACTAAATATAATATAATTAATATTAATATTAATATAATACATATTTACGAAATTTGTGAAAAAGGTGTAATATTTTTAAGATCTATAAGATTATATTAACATTAACATAAAAATATTAAAATTAATATTTTTAAGATCTATAAGATTATATTAACTACAACCAAATGAAACCATACAACAAAATAATAGTATAATTACCTTAACTTCAAATTTCGGATACGCACAAAGGATTCCAATAGTCTTCTTAAAACAAATTAATAGCAATTCAATGTACTCAGTTTCTGGTAAAATCTGCAAAATGGTATAATACTAATAATAGATATATAACTATCAAATTCATTCATATTGAGATTACAAAAACTAGTATAAGTATACTTATCTCAGATTTAGCCGATCTGCGACTAAAATTAATAAATTAGAAAATTGTAAAAATTCAAAACAAAATTGAATTTCAATTAATAATTGATTGATTTTTGACTTTGTACAAACATCACAAGCAAATTCAAACATAAATCATTTTGTACCAATACTCTTGCATGCTCTTTTAATTATGACGGAATCAAATTAAAATAATTAAATACTTATCTGGGTCTACTTTATCCGCTCGAGGCTGACCAGTGATGCTTTTTACTGAGTTTTTCCCAGTTGTCCTTTACCAAGTGTCAATAACCTACATGAAAAGTAGGATTAGAACACTATGCATATGTACTGAATGCTATTTCTATTATTAGGAATAGCAAGTTCAAAAGTATTTTACATAAACAACACCTACTACGCTGTAAAATATTGACTCTTATTACAAGAATTCCATTTAAAGAAATACATGAACCCGATCATAAAATAACCTCATAAAATAGATCATACATGATGCATTGCTTCGAATATACGTACAATATGTCAAATGTGGAAGGAAAGTACTCAAAACAGTTCTCCTGTAATTAAATAGTAAGAAACGGATTGTTAATTGAATAAAAACTGGTTGCACTACGACGTAATAAAAAATCAACAGAATTAACCGCCATTGGTGCAATTGTAAAAGACTTTGTGCAAAAACACTAACGCGGAAGAACATTAACAAATCCGTGCACACTCTTATAATTATTTATTTTCACAAAATTAAAATAAAATGCGTACTCACTCGAATAAGCCCCACATGTTCCATTACTTGTTTGATATATGAAAGAACAATTGAATGCGTGAGAACGTCGATTCTGCGCACTAAAGCGTCGCTGCGAACAGAAATTGTACTAGGCGGCGGCGCCAAATTCGAATTCGACCAACGTAAATAATGTAATTTTATGGAATGTTTTACTGAAAATTTTATGGGCGTTCGAAATGAGTGAAAAAGCATGGACATATATCCACGACTTTTTGACATTAAATATTCAAAGAAAAAAATTCTCCTTTCAATATTTCATGTCAAAAACTCAGATATAAGTGAAGTAAAAATATCACACTTATATAATATATCCATGTTATTTCACTCATTTCAAATGTGTCAAAAATATACAATTTTTTTTCAATACTAGTAGTTCATGCTTTGCAGTGATTTAGTATAAATTAAAAAGTTGAACAAAGACGTTCTATCTGTTCAATAATATACCTATTCAACAATTTGTCTACAAATTTACCTATATAAAAAAAATCCATCATCTTCTGCTTTTCTAAAACTTTTGCTTAAATCTTATCAAGATAATGTATCTTGACAGATGTCTTGAAGATAGAACGTACCTAGTTCAGAAAAGTCGACAGTAAATAAATGAAGAGAAAGTTTATTAAAAAAGTTTGTTTTTTATTGCTTTTTGGGGTCTTTGTTCAAAGCTCTACAATATATATATATATATATATATATATATATATATATATATATATATATATATATATACTTGATTTTGTCCTCTAACCTGATGGGATTCAAAGATTCTCAAATTGCTCAATGAATTGCTTTCGGTTGCTGTCAGCTCTTGTAAAACTTTAGGTATTTTTCTTTTAAATTCAGTTCCCTTTTATTTCGATCCAGCCAAATTGGAAAGTAAAAGAAAGTAATAGAATTGTTCACAACATTGCCTAAAAAGATAATATAAATATTATTTTTAGTAGCGTAGTTTATTTAGACATTTTTAATATTATTTATGATTATTACCTTATCACAAATTCAACCATATCAAGGAACTCTGATTGGCCTCAATCTCATTCAAAGTGTTCTCTTTAACAACCTCAAGTACGATGTACTTTCTGGTTTGTAATATTTGATTGATGTTACCTGGAGTGACCTTCGGGAATGCTCCAAATCTCTCTTCATTCACCCATTGATACAGAGTCTCATTGAGTATTGAGCTGGTGAAAGAGTCATCTGGAAAAAGTAGAATATTAGTCCTGAAATATAATGAAATAAAAGAATATGGCAAATTACATGTAAATTTGTAGTGATCCTTTTCTTTTATTACAAACACGGTGCGTGGTCTTCGATTAACGGAAAGTGTTCTTTTGTAACTTCAAGAGATGCAGCGTAAAAAAAGCAATGCGGTTGGAATACCTCAGATATCGAATGGAATGATTTCTGCAAAATAATGCTCAATACGTAATTGGCTGAAGTGAATTATTTCAATATATTAATTTTCTACACCCATTATAGATACTGTTCAAATGTTGCAAATACTAACAAAATGTTATAAAATACACAAACAAATTACCTAAAAATGTTGCAAATTTACTGAAAATGTAAATTGTTTAAAAATGTTATAGAATATATTCAAATGTTGTAAAATGCATAAAAAGTTTGCAAATTGTCTGAAAATATTGAAATTGTTTGAAAATTATGTTAGTTGTTTGAAAATGTCAAGATCTTATGAATTTTATGAACTCTTTGGAATTTCTCTTAATAGATGTGAAATTTAATCACAAAACCATATTTACAATAATATTAAATTTTCTGTTCATATAAACATGTAACTCACCTTTGAAATGCTTGCATCAGCACCAGATTGAGACTCCTGCTTCACAAATGAACTGCTCAAGTCAAATGGTTTTCGATCAATAGGCAGCGCTACATTTTGCCTCATGAATTCAATATTTTTATCACTTTCTAATTCACTGTAGTAAACAAAAAATATATATGAAAACATGATCAATTAAATGCATAAAGGTTATTATCAGAATCTATTATACCTTAACTTTAACCTCGTGCATATCAGAATTTTAATGTTATGGAGACCACGAACATCTTGTGATTCTGGAGGAGGTCTCTTCAGATGCCCACTGGACATTGATATGTCCATGTCATAAGATGGCATCAAGGGCGAGGGATTGTAACTGGGTTTGGTTATTGTTGAAGTAACCATGGAGGTGGTGAAATGGTGCTTTGACTAAAAAATAGAGAAAATTAGTATTATTATGTAATTTTTGGGAAGGCTAGCAGTTTCTGGAGCAAATCATTAGTTTTTAGGAAAGGTAGGGTTCAGCGCTTTCAATATCTATAGGTTTTCAGAAAATATAAATAATAAAAAAAATCAAATTATTCTAAAGTTAGAAAGTATAGTTTTCATAAAGCTTTTAAAACTTTTAAATTACAATATATGAAGTTCCAGCAATTTGCTTTAAAAGATAATGCTTATTTTATTTTACCTCTCCTCCAAAATGTGGACTTCTAGGCCTAGAATTTGATACTCGTTGAGGTTTAACCAAGTTAGACATTTCATTGCTTTGAAGACATTGAGGTCTTCTAGATCCATACAATGCAAAATATAAATCTACCAGATCACAACATAGTCTTGTATCATGAGACAACATGCCACTAAAAATATAAATAAACATTAACCATTGCAGAGTTATGTATTATATACAAATATAATCTTACTTGATATTATTCCAAATTCTTTCTACCAAATCCTTCGCATCCCACATATGCCTGTGTCCTTTCAAGCTGCACGTACACCTCATCACAGCTGTGGATACGTTCAACAAGCCTCTGCTTCCGAACAGAGAGAGCCTTTACATTGTCGCCCTCCTGGAATCCAGTTACATATTTGTTGATGGCATCGAATGAAGCCTTAATCATTTTATAGGTGCCTTCCAATGAATCCGCATCCGCCATTATACCAGCCAGTTATACTATACTAAATTAATATTATTACAACACGTGCTACACAATGTACAAAGAAAATAAAGAAATCTTAACACTTATTACTAAGTCAATTAATACAGGAACAAGGTTAATAAACACTTATGTTTTGCGAGCTGAATCCTAACCTCAAAATTTGGAACTCCCAAATCTTTGAGTGACGACGATGATTTCAGCGTCCGAACTGCTAGCTTGATTAAGGATATTCTTGTTAAAACAAAACAATACACGCCGGTAATAGTTCTTGTATATAAAAAAACTTTTCTCACCACAGTGTATAATAATTCTCAAAATAAAGCTTGCACTGGTAACTATCCGTGAGAATGACCAAATTATGGTATTAAGAAACACTGGATGGATTATGAGTAAATATATTTTATACGATGTTTACAGTTCAGCGGTATATGTACAAGAGAGCGAATACGAGGAAGTCATGTCAAAACGTGAACATTGCGTCTTGCATGACATGTCGCCAACATAACAATAACGAGTCGTTCTGACAGTACGAACGACGCGCGCGAAGTTTAAATACACAGTTAGAACTATGAATAATTCTGTCCAATTATATTAAAAAATTGTAGACATGGGTACAGAACAACGTCTGTCGGGTCATCTGGTTATAAATATATTCAGATCCGTGTGAAGTGGTAATCCAATTTTAAACAGCTGGATTTTAACAGATTTCTAAATATTATGTCTTTCTTGTAGAGGCTTATACTTGATTTCTAACATAATTTCCTACAACTGGCCTCTTTCCTTAAAATTTAATATAGTTAACCCTCCGTCGGTCGGATATTTTTACACCTTCGAACGGTCGGAAAGGTCTGGCTGGACCACCATTCATTTTACATGCATTTATATGAAAAAATTTGGAAAATTAGTTTTTGGTGTCTTATATATTAACGATTATATAAAAAAATCAAGAAATATAAAAAAAATCGTTGCTTTTTTGTTAATTTTTCTGTTTTATATCAATGAAAAACAATATTTATTCTTTTTCGGCGCCTTTGAAATGAATGTGAAATTCAAACGAAAACTAATTGAGGTGCGTCGCCTTTGAAATGAGCTGTAAAACTCAAAGTGAAAATATAATTTCACTACAGGTTTGCCAAAAAAAAATTTCGAACGCAGTACTGGTAGAAATTTTTGATAATGTGTGCATTACTTACCGATTTTCAGTGTTTGCGATTACCAATAAGTTTGGTAGGTTTTCAAGGAACTCTCATCATGAAAATACTAAACATTCGTGTTACAACACATAGCAAAGAATATATACAACGCAGTTTGAATAGAAAATACCATGAAAAAAGACAAAATACTGGTTTACATGTATCAAAAAGCGTATATTTCATACAAAATGTATGGGTGGTCTAGACAGACCTTTCCGACCGTTCGAAGTATAAAAAAGTTAATGTCCTTATTTATTATCCTTCTGTACATTTTTTCGTCCTGATTTTTTCATTGTTAGACAGCTAATGAAATTTTAGGAAAAGTCAAGAAATTTCAAGTCGATAGGATTACTAGAAGTAATATTTTTTTTTTAATTGAAGTCGAAAAAAGTCTGGCCAGACCACGCCGACCGACGGAGGGTTAAACTAATCTGTCAATGCACTACGTAGTATTTATGTCTTGTATTTGAGTTTTAAGTTGTTCTATTCATTTTGTCAAAGGGCTATGCATTTGAGAAGAATTCTTAATGAAATCTTTATTAACAAATGTACAAACACAAATAAACAAGAATCACCATTACCAAAAATAACACTGACGTTTTTTACTAATTGATATAAAATATTTGATAATACTTTTTCATCGGCTCACTAGAGCCAAATTTGCGACTACAATTGGACCTCTAAGTAGTTTTTCTGAACGCGGATTTTGTTCTGAGATAATAGGCTCTGATATATATATATATATATATATATATATATATATATATATATATATATATATTATCAAGTTACGCTGCGCGATGGCTGCAGGTTAATACTATATATACTGAAGCCATTTCATAATTTTAAATTCAGTGAAAATTTTATATTCAGTGAAAATTTTATATTCAGTGAAAATTTTCAAATTAGAAAATAATACAAACACTTTGAAATAGCTTCTATTCAAAATCAATGAATAATAAGATGAGCAAATTGATGAATAATAAGATGGGATTTGTACTTAATTTTTGTAAGTAATTTACAGCTTATTGAGTTTTGTAATTTTAAAAGTTATTCCTAGAAAAAAGTCTTATATTTATTTTGACTGTTTAAGGAAAAACTAAGGAAAAATGGACTAAAATGCATTTATTTGACGTGGAAATTTTTTTTGCTAAATTTATTATTTTTAATTTTGCAATGTAATTTATATAAATAAACTATTACGTCAAAAATAATTTAAATGCATTTTGGTTTTACGCAGAATTTTGAAAATATAAAAATTGTTTTAATAAAAATTTGCAAATTTTCTAAAAATTATGAAAGTTGCAAATTTTTGCAAACAAAAGATGTCACGTCTAAAATTTATAATATTAGTTATAAATAAATAATTGGCAAAATAAAAATTATTTTAAATATTAAATTTTCGAAAAAAATATTATAGAAAATTTGAAAAGATCAAAATTATTTGGGCTTAAATTTGGATTTGTACTTTTTTGCACAAATTTGCAAAAAACGATTTTGTTGAAACAAGGGACTAATTTTTTTCTGCAAATTTTGGAAAATAATTTGCAAAAAAATATTAGCCCTTATTAAAGGTCAGGTCAAAAAGCAAAAGTATAAAAAATAAATTACAAAAATTTTGTAAAATGTTTAAAACAATTATATTTTTGCTTGTATACATATTTTATTATTAAAAAATCTATATTTGTAATTATTTGAATATAAATATTAAATTAGTGTTTAATACTTTATATTTATAATTATTTAAATATAAATATTTAATACTATATAAACTAATTAATTTTTTAAGTGTTCAATGACGTCACAAAAATAAATTTATCCACATATAATTTGTATATTTGTAAATTTGTATTATATAATTTATCCTAAATCAAAAAACGACTGTACATAGATATTAATTTTTATTATTCTATTAATATTATTCTATTGAAAAAAACTAAATAATAAACAAATAAATAATTACGATATTAAATTTATTATTGTATAATTATAACACGAACGAATTTATTTATAAACAAAAAATTGTATTAAAAAGTTTCCAAAAAAAAACAAACAAAAATGAATTGAATTTGAATGAATAAAATTGAATTCGAAGGAGTTTATATGAAAAAATTAAATGATTTGTTTTATTTAAATTATAGATATATATTTATGTGATTTTTTTTTTCAGGATAGAGTTAAAAATTTAATTATTGAATATAATTTTTTTTATATATTTTTTGCAAGTTTCAATTTTCCAACAAACAATTTATGTTAAATTGGATTATATAGTTGCATTTTTAAAGAGCTCATCAGGACATCAAGTGGAATATTTATGATTTATTTTGTCCATATAAATGCAATTTATTGTTATGTATTTCCGTATTATTATTTTGGAGTTGTTTCTTGAAATTTGATTTTTTACCTTGTGAGCAAAAGTGCTTGCCAGTAGAGTCCCTTTTTTGTAATAATAATGATTTGAATGTAATATTTTATTAATTTATTACTCCAAATGACTTTCAAATTGTTCGTCAGTAGAGTCTCTTTTTGTCATTTTTGTCCTCAACTAAAGTACTCAATTACCGAGTAACATACGTTGATAGTTATTTCTCTAATATTATGGCGTAATGAAATTCCGATAACAGTAGGAATAAATTAAAATAAATTAAGATATTCGTAAAAATGGAGCGACATTTTTAAAACATTTGTTTGTCATGTCTCTTTTTTTCCTATTCACTTTGGATAAAACAAATAACAAACAGACATGTTGTTTCTTGTTACAGATATCATGGCCGATGGAAAGGCACAAACTGGTAATGAATAGAAAAGAATTAATTATACGTTGCAGAAGGATAGCGTAATTGTTAAAAAATAATAGTTATACACTAGTCCAACAATTACTCAACTACTTAAGCAAAATTATTTATTTCAATTTTTTACGAGCTCTGCAGGATAGAGAAATTGCTCTACAAGTTATAAACATGAATGAACTACAGAAACATGTTTGAAATATTATAGAAACCTTTATAAACATATTTATATAAGGAAATAAACGTTTAACATACTGTGAAAAAAAGGATTTGTATAGAATCTTGAATTTCCAATGAACATAAAACACGTTGGAGAATAAGCATTATAAAATATATCACCATAATAAATTTAGCTAACACTAAATATGGCGAAAAAAGATTTATTTAATTAATATAAACTTACATTCAAATCAACATTTTGCAACTAAAAGTGAAGAAGTAAATCATTTCAATTGATTGAAAAGGGACTCTACTGTTAGAAGTCGATTTTTTAAATAGTAACTAGTGGTGTATGGCATCGTGCCTTAAGGCAAATTGCTGGAACTTCCCTTACCGTAACGAAATGTTCGAGGAATATTAAATCTTTTCAAATAGATTAATATAAATACTGTAACATTTTTTAATATTTCTAAGAACTATATAAACTGAATTGCAGAGTTAAAATTATTTATTTAAAGTATATAAATGAGCTTTAGTACTTTAGCAATAATTAAAAATAAAACTGAATTATTTTCGATATACAAAAAAATTAAACTAGTTGGTTTGGTATTTAGCCTTGAGGCAAGTTACATGAACTTCCCGATATGTGTAAATAATCGACTTATTAAAAAAAAAATGTGTAAATAATATACTTCATCAATCATACTTTTAAAAAAAAACGATAATAATTTTAGCAAAGTTTGACGAATTTTTAAAATTAAACTACTTGTCGTAAGGCCGTAGTATTACAGTAAGTTCTATAAGACTATGATGTATATCGCCACAAAAAGTTTCATAAAAATCGGCTTAATTTTTTTTTCAACAGTTAATTACAAGAAAACGGCTCGGTAGATTTTCACCTAAAACTAATCAGTACCATTCCCAACTAATATCATTCGAAAGGTTTTTGATTTTTTAAAATCGGTTCGGTAGGATGAGCTAAAATGTGCACGAAAATTTAACATTTTTTTTCAACAGTTAATTACAAGAAAACGGCTCGGTAGATTTTCGCCTAAAATTAATCAGTACCATTCTCAACTAATATCTTTCGAACAGTTTTTGATTTTTTAAAATCGGTTCGGTAGGATGAGCTTAAATGTGGACAAAAAGTTTAACACTTTTTTTCAACAGTTAATTACAAGAAAACGGCTCGGTAGATTTTCACCTAAAATTAATCAGTACCATTCCCAACTAATATCTTTCGAACAGTTTTTGATTTTTTAAAATCGGTTCGGTAGGATGAGCTTAAATGTGGACGAAAAGTTTAACACTTTTTTTCAAATTGCAAAGGAACGGCTTGGCAGATCGTCGCACAAAACTGACAAACAATAGTCCTCACCGAAATACATCAAATGGCTTTTAAATTTTCAAAATCGGTTCAAGCGTTTTTGAGAAAACGTCGATCAAAAGTCTAATTTTGACAAATGCCAAAAAAACAATACCAATGTTTGCAAACTTTGACGAATTTTTAAAGCTGAACCAGTTGTCGTAGGGCCGTAATATTTTAGTATGATCTAGAAGACTATGGTATCTACCGTCAAAAAAATAATCATGAAAATCGTCGAAATTTTTTTTTTAAAAACTTTATTACAAGTAAACGGCCCGGCCGATCTCTACCAAAAACTAATCAGCACGATTCCCAATCAATATCTTTCGAACGGTTTTTGAATTTTCTTAATCGGTTCAGAATTGCGGGCTAAAACGTGCACGAAAATTTTTTCACTTTTCTGCTATTTATAAAGAAACGTCTCGGCCGATCGTCCCACAAAACTCGATAGGACAAACGATAGTCCTCGTCGAGATGCATCGAATGGCTTTTAAATTTTTGAAATCGGCCCAGCCGTTTTCGAGAAAACGTCTATTTACGGCAAAAAATCTGTTCACACACACATACACACACACACACACACACACACACACATACTTTTTCCAAATTTGGTCTCATTCTATTCAGAATGGCTTGAAACGTCGAGAAAACATAAAATTAGAGAATCGGATTTTTTGATGAAAACATAAACTTCTCCTTCGGGAAGTTAAAAAATATTTTTTTCTCCTCAAAAGCAATTGTTTTTTGGATCATTCAAATCGGATGCTCCGTTTTCTCAAAACCTCGATTTCTATTTTCTGCACTCTTTGCTCCGTATCTCCGTAACAGCCAGACCTGCCTTTGCCAAAAACTAATCAGCACATCTCCTTATCAATAGCTTTAGAACTTGGTTTAGAATTGATAGGGAGGCCTTAAGGCAAGTTGCTTGAATGTTGCAATAATAGCAAATAATCGACTTAATAAAAAAAAAAGAGAATTAGCTATTCTAATTGAAAATGTTCCCTTAAGGTATAAATAACTAAAATTAGACAATTAGAACTTATTAGCCCAAGCAAACTTTAGTGAATTTTTACAATTTTAATGCTTATTATAGGCCTATAATATTTTAATAAGCTAGCTTGAACTATGAAATCTATTGTCGTATATTTTGCAGTTTTCTGCTAATTATAAAAAAAAAAAAAAAACGTCTTTGCTGATCGTTGCTCAAAACTTTTCAACTCAAGTCCTCATCAAAATTGCATCGAATGATTTAAATTTTTGAAATAAGCGTCACTGTTTTTGCAAAAACGTCGGCGAAAACTCAAATTTTGTCATCGATACATATTTTTGAAGTCAAACTTTATTAGGCGCGACTAGGATGTAAATCCGTACAAATGCAACGGAAGTGCGTTACGGCTGATAAGAGTCGTTAAGGTAAGAGTCGAGTGCCAGTGATTCGTCATTCGCTCTCGATGATATCACTTTTATACGGGTCGATTGTGATTAGTCGTCGTGTATGTGAATAGAGATCTGTCGTTGCATGCGTAACGACATCAACGTTGTATGCGTACCGATATCAACAACGAAATCGGCATAGATAAATAAACATTTCATAGTTACATCGTAGTACAAATCTTGATTTAATGAAAAATGCCTGAATCAGAAGAATACTTTACCCTGTTCCTTGAAAATAATAAAACAAATTAAACAATTTGGGCCGTGTACTAAACGTAAGTTTATTCATTTGAAATTATTTTTATATTATTCGTAGTTTTTATAAATCTTTAGAGTTATTGAATTGGAAAATATTTTTTAGACAAGACAGATATTACAGCTGTTCAAAGAATGAAACTGTATCGCCAGCGAAAAAGTAAAAAAAATACAATCAGTCACTGAATGTATGTTAATTTCAATAACATGAAGTTCTTGAAGCACAAATATTATATGATGATGAGTGATATTGTGAAAGCAATATTTGTTTAGGCGTCGTTTAACATAATCCCCTGTGTGAACAAATATTATGGAATTTATTAATCAGCAATTACTTCATTTCTCTAATGAAGGTTCAAGTCCTAAATGCTAATTACAATGACAAACCGATTATATCGTATTTGAAGTATGACTTTAATTACATTATTGTTTTCAAATATTATACATATTTTTAATGCTATTATAAATATATAAATTATAATTTACCATTATTTATTATTATATATTATTGTTTTAAATAATTTCAAATAGATTATCTTCTTCTTTTATCGGTTTTCCTTAATGATCAAATTTTTCCTTAATATAAAACAAACAAAAAATTTCTTCATCTTTCTCACGAAACCATCTGGTGGCGAAACGGAGTTTGTCGGGTTTGCTAGTATATATATATATATATATATATATATAACTATGAAATCTATTGTCGTATATTTTGCAGTTTTCTGCTAATTATAAAAAAAAAAAAAAACGTCTTTGCTGATCGTTGCTCAAAACTTTTCAACTCAAGTCCTCATCAAAATTGCATCGAATGATTTAAATTTTTGAAATAAGCGTCACTGTTTTTGCAAAAACGTCGGCGAAAACTCAAATTTTGTCATCGATACATATTTTTGAAGTCAAACTTTATTAGGCGCGACTAGGATGTAAATCCGTACAAATGCAACGGAAGTGCGTTACGGCTGATAAGAGTCGTTAAGGTAAGAGTCGAGTGCCAGTGATTCGTCATTCGCTCTCGATGATATCACTTTTATACGGGTCGATTGTGATTAGTCGTCGTGTATGTGAATAGAGATCTGTCGTTGCATGCGAAACGACATCAACGTTGTATGCGTACCGATATCAACAACGAAATCGGCATAGATAAATAAACATTTCATAGTTACATCGTAGTACAAATCTTGATTTAATGAAAAATGCCTGAATCAGAAGAATACTTTACCCTGTTCCTTGAAAATAATAAAACAAATTAAACAATTTGGGCCGTGTACTAAACGTAAGTTTATTCATTTGAAATTATTTTTATATTATTCGTAGTTTTTATAAATCTTTAGAGTTATTGAATTGGAAAATATTTTTTAGACAAGACAGATATTACAGCTGTTCAAAGAATGAAACTGTATCGCCAGCGAAAAAGTAAAAAAAATACAATCAGTCACTGAATGTATGTTAATTTCAATAACATGAAGTTCTTGAAGCACAAATATTATATGATGAGTGATATTGTGAAAGCAATATTTGTTTAGGCGTCGTTTAACATAATCCCCTGTGTGAACAAATATTATGGAATTTATTAATCAGCAATTACTTCATTTCTCTAATGAAGGTTCAAGTCCTAAATGCTAATTACAATGACAAACCGATTATATCGTATTTGAAGTATGACTTTAATTACATTATTGTTTTCAAATATTATACATATTTTTAATGCTATTATAAATATATAAATTATAATTTACCATTATTTATTATTATATATTATTGTTTTAAATAATTTCAAATAGATTATCTTCTTCTTTTATCGGTTTTCCTTAATGATCAAATTTTTCCTTAATATAAAACAAACAAAAAATTTCTTCATCTTTCTCACGAAACCATCTGGTGGCGAAACGGAGTTTGTCGGGTTTGCTAGTATATATATATATATATATATATATATATATATATATATATATATTACTATTCGTGCCCTATAAAATCTTATCAGGCCCAAAACACGCGAGGACAAAACCAGAGTCAACTACTAAAAACTAAACTGAACCCATTTTTATAGAAAATTGTCCGCAATTTCATTTTATAATCCATTCACAAAATCCCTTTTCATAAAAACAATATTTTGTAGGGGAAACCGGATTAAAAATACTCCGATAATAGAAAAGGACTCTACTAACGATCAAACAAAACAGAACTAGTGGTGTATCGCATTGTTCCTTAAGGCAAAGTTAAATGTAAATGTAAATATAAATGTAAATATAAATATAAATATAAATTATAAATATAAGTTAAAATATAAATAAAAATATAAATATAAATATACTCCGTACCATAATGAAATATTCGAAAATAAAATTTAGTTAAAAATATTTCTTGAAAATTACAAAAATAAATTAAAAAAATGTTTTTTTCTCAAAATTGTTTCGTCAAAACAAGCAGAAAGTTTTTTGAATCATTCCAATCGGACGCTTAGTTCTCTCAAAGACTGCAATATTTTACACATTTTTGCACAATATCTCCAAAACAACTAGACCTGGCTTTACCAAAAACTAATAACCACTTCTCCCAATCATTACAAATTGAATGTTTTTTAGATCATTCAAATCCGATTTGGATCTTCTGCACTCTTTGCTCCGTATCTCTGTAACGGCTGGACTTGCCTTTGCCAAAAACTAATCAACACATCTCCCTATCAATAGGAATCGAAAGGTAAATGAATCATTCGAATCGGTTGATCGGTGCGCCCGAAAACGTCGACAGAAAAAATTGTATCCACATAAACTCACACATCCATTTTTTCTGAGGTATGTCAAAATGTTCAGAAACCTCTGAAACGTGAAGAAATGCAAAAAAAAATATTCTTAATTTTCGGCCCATTACAATAACTTAAATTAAAAAGAACTATACTGAAGAGCAAATTAAATATCTCATTAATTTAAAAAAGATGAAACTTGTAATGAAACCAACAGAAATTCATCTTGAAATGTGAAATACGACTCTACTGAAGATATGAAAAAGGACTGTACTGACGAGCACACGAATTAGCAGCTGAGAACATGAAAAAAATTTACTAAAGACCTTTAGTAGTGACCTGAAATATAAAAAAGGACTCTACTGACAAGCAAATTAAATATCAGACTAAAGTATCAAAAAAGGACTCTACTGACGAGTAAATTGATTACCAGACTGACGAGCAAATTAAATATCAGATTAGACGATAAAGAAATGGCTCTACTGACAAACAAAATAGTAGCATAGGAAATGCAAATGAGACTTTATTATATAGAGCAAAGTAGATTTCTAGTAGAGGTAGAATTCTAGGTAGAGTAGATTTCTAGGTAGAAATTTTCTACCTATATGAAAAAGAAAACTCTACCGATGAACAAAATTAACTTTAAAAAAAGACTAACTACTAACAACCAAATTAAATATAGACCTGAAAGACAAATAGATGATTTTACTATCGAGCAAATTAAATATAAACACAATAGACCAAAAGAGGATTCGATGAGCAAACTGAAAATTGACCTAAAGTAATAAATAGGACTCTACTGACGAGTAAACAAAACTGCAAGCTTGGGTATAAAATGAAGAAGAACTGATGAGCAAACTCAAATTTTGTAAAAAAAAAAATTAAAAATGACTTTATTCACAAATAAACAAAATCCCAACTTTAACAGAAAAATCAAATTCAGTATTGGCCTGAAATATAAAAAAGGACTCTACTGACGAGCAAATTGATTATCAGACTAGAAAATAAAGAAAGGACTCTACTGACAAGCAAACAAAATAGAAACCAAGAAATTTTAAAAAAAATCAAGGATAAAAAAATCTTACAATTGATTATAAAAGATTGAACTCTACTGACAAGCAACCTTGGACAGCCTGATGTCAAGCAGCAGTAACAAACACTTACATAATTACGAATTATGATTGGATTCTAGTTGCAAAATTAACCCTTTCGAAATTTATATGAATTTTGCCGCCGGAGCGTCCGAGTGGGAAAGGTTAATACCCGCCTAGGGCAGCCTTATGTCAAGCAGAAGTAACAAATACTAAAACTAATTCATTTGTTTAAATGCACTAATTCAAAAAATTCTGCAGGACGCACCGTTTGTACTACAATTTTGTAATAAAAATATATTAATTCGTGATGAGTCGAGCATAAGAACAAATACTAAAACTAATTTTTTTTAATATATTATACTAGACATAAATGATATTATCAAGATTTGTCCCTCAGTTGTACCAAATGAGTCCATTATCAGGTCCTTGACCACCACTGCATATATTTTTTATCAATGTAGTTTTATAATACGAGATCGCCTTTTACGTTTTTCCGCATTTTTACTCTTCATTTTTATTTACGATCTCCGGGGGGTGCTCCACTCTTTGTTTGGCCGATATAATTTTTTTACAGGATGGCAGAAAGGACCTTTTCTTTGTACTCTTCGATGTTCCACAAATTTTATGATAAGTACCTACTGTTGGCGATTTAGGAGAGACTGGGGAAAATAGGTAGGGAATTTGAGATTTTAGCAAATAGTGAATCACCCTGCCACATTATTTCAATTTATATTTTTGGCCAAGAATCCGTTTGATCGCCGGTAGAGTTTATTTTTCCCAGTAATTAATTTTTTCAACATTTCAAGACTAATTTTCTTTCTAATTTTCAGGTTGAAATTTATTTTCTTTTCACCTTCTATTTTGTTTGCTTTATTTTTATTTGCCAGTACAGTTTTATTTTTTCATTTCATTTTGAGACTCAGTTTGCTCGTCAGTAGAGTCCCTTTTTATATTTTAGGTCAATATTAGGGCTCTTTAGTAATTTTTTTTATCTTCTAGACTGATAAATCGTTTGCTCGTCAGTAGAGTCTTTTTTTAATCTTTTAGTCCGATATTTGATTTGCTTGTCAGTAGAGTCCTTTCTTTATTTTTTAGTCAGATGTTTAAATTGCTCGTCAGTAGAGTCCTTTCTTTATATTCTAGTCTGATATTTAGTTTGCTCGTCAGTAGAGTCCTTTTTCTTCAGATTTCTATATTTAGTTTGCTCGTCAGTAGAGTCCTTTATTTATTTTCTAGTCTAATAATCAATTTGCTGGCAGAAAAATTCGAGAAAAAATTGATATATGATTTACATTTATCCCCAGCATCCCCTAGATTCAAAAAACCTCTGATATTTAGTTATGTTTGTTTTTATTATTCTTTGTGTCAAGCATTTTATCATTCAATAAATATTTATACAATATACTATAATCTAAACAAAGTCGAGAACAATAAGCGTTTACTAAGAAAGTACTTGATATCATAAAACTGATATCGCTGCTGATTGATATCAAGATTGAATGGAACCTTTGTTGATGCAAGGCCAAAACTTTTATCACAAAACCACAAACAAGCACAATATATTATAAGTCTGTTGGAAATATATTAATTTAAATCACAGTCTCATTATGATTAGTTTTTTATGAAAAGGGAAAACTTTATTTTAAAAACACTTGACAGTTGACAGTTAAGGTAAATAACTAACTGTCAAATTTTCTTTTTTAAGTCGGATATTTATACACATCGACACTTTTATGCAACTTGTCTTAAGGCCTAATGTCACTTACAACTAGTTTATTTAAAACACCAGTTATTATCTATATGTATACATTAACATTGTTATTCTAGGTTTTTAGTAAAATAAAAATCTTTTTTCCAACACAATTATTAAAATGGTGGACAATATTAATAATATTTGACGTTGAGTGTACATACAATATTTGCGTAAGAGGCGCCAAATTTAAAATTACAAATAAAAACAGGGTAGGGTTTATACAAAAACCGACATTTCAGAAAACCGGTTTTCGAATTTTAATTTTGCCAGAAAACCGGTTTTAACCGGTTTTCGAATTTTATATAGAAAATAAATTTTTGCTCGAATATTTTGTTAATAACAAAAATTTATCCACAAATTTAGTGCGATTTTAGGCAGTATTTGATTGAAATTATTTATTGTTAAATTTTATGGACAGTAAACAAAATTATTTTAATTTTAATTAGTAGATCAAAAAAATCATAGTTTATATGGATTAAATTATTTTGAAAATAATTATTCGTCATTCATGATTTCACATATAAGAATGTAAATATTTCTATGATAGTGAAAGGAAAGTTTTCGAATAAATGAAACAATTTAAAATAAAAAACTAGTGGGGTGGGTGGCATTGTGCCTTAAGGCAAATTGCTGGAACTTCCCGTACCGTAACGAAATGTTCGAGGAATACTGAATGTTTTCAAATAGATTATTATAAATATTGTAACATTGTGTAATATTTATAAGAATTATATAAAATGAATTGCAGAGTTGAAATTATTTGTTTAAAGTATATTAGAACTATAGTCAGAATTAATAATAAAATCTGAATTATTTTCGATATACAAAAAATTAAAAAAAAAAAAAAATTTTTTTTTCCAAAATCAATTATTCTGTTAAGACAAGCAGAAAGTTCTTTGAATCAATTGAATCGGACGCTTAGTTCTCTCAAAAACTGCCATTTTTTGTACATTTAGCTCTGTATCTTCAAAACGGCTGGGCCTGCCTTTGCGAAAAACTAATAACCCCTTGTCATTATCATCAATTGTGTCGTTGTAATTTACGTTATTGAACAAACATTGAAAATCGATTGATTCTTGGTTAGATTTGATAGATTTATTTTGATTAAGATTTATAGAGTCGATTATATCAAAGTTGCTTAATAACTCGAATTGTACGTCTTTTGAATTAAGGAATTGACGATCTGACGTAGGATTAATAACATTTATAAACTAGCTGTAAGTGGACTTCTGTCTTGAGGCAATTATGGCATCGTGCTTTAAGGCAAATTGCTGGAACTTCCGGCACCATAACGAAATGTTCGAGGAATACTGAATGTTTTCAAATAGATTATTATAAATATTGTAACATTGTTTAATATTTATAAGAATTATATAAACTGAATTGCACAGAGTTGAAATTATTTGTAAAGTATATTAGAACTATAGTCAGAATTAATAATAAAATCTGAAATATTTTCGATATACAAAAAACTGAAAAAAAAAAAAAAAAAAAAATGGAACAAAATTTTTTTTCCAAAATCGATTATTTTGTTAAGACAAGCAGAAAGTTCTTTGAATCATTTGAATCGGACGCTTAGTTCTCTCAAAAACTGC
Source organism: Ctenocephalides felis (assembly GCF_003426905.1). Taxonomy (NCBI): domain Eukaryota; kingdom Metazoa; phylum Arthropoda; class Insecta; order Siphonaptera; family Pulicidae; genus Ctenocephalides; species Ctenocephalides felis. Next base: position 605 of record NW_020537096.1, on the reverse strand, counting down.
CATTTTTTACACATTTAGCTCCGTATCTTCAAAATGACTGGGCCTGCCTTTGCCAAAAAACTAATAAACACTTCACCCAATCATTACTAATTGAATGTTTTTTAGATCATTCGAATCGGATACTCCGTTCTCTCAAAAATTCGATTTCTATTTTCCGCACTCTTTGCTCCGTATCTCCAAAACGGCTGGACCTGCCTTTGCCAAAAACTAATCAGCTCTTTTCCCTATCAATAGAAATCGAATGCTTTTTGAATCATTTAAATCGGTTGATCCGTACGCCCGAAAACGTGGGCGAAAATTGTATCCATACATACATGCACACACACACACACACACACACACACATCCATTTTTTCTGAGGTATGCCAAAACGTTCAGAAACCTTCAAAACGTCGAGAAATGTAAAAATTTTCAATTCCGATTTTCGGCCCATTACAATAACTTACCCTACGGGAAGTTAAAAATTTTCTATAACTATAGATGAATGGACTAGTAAAGGAAATCGAAGATATTTAAATATTTTGAAATCACATTTTATCAAATAAAAAATAATTAGGATTTTTAAAATTAATTAATTGAAACTACTCGAAATAGAAAATACTCGC
>NW_020537095.1:0-26920 GCF_003426905.1 Ctenocephalides felis | reverse complement strand
CTTGATAGTAATATGAGAAGCAATTCAGATAAATCAAATGCTAATAGATATGAAATATTAACAAAATTTAATAGAAAAAGAACAGGTTTATGACAGAGAGAAATCCTAATGAGAATGAATAAACCAACAAATATCTTAGGCAGAATTGATAGAAGAAATTCTTATAAAGCAAATTATGAGCTTCGAAGAAGTGAATACAGGGTAGATGGAACTGATGATTAAGTCTCACAGAAGAACACAAAGCAATAAGGATAAGAAATCTCAGCAGCGCGAAGGACTCAATTGAGGAGCGACATTGAAAACATAATTAAAAAACTGGAAGACAAAAGATATGGTATATAGATATAAGCAAGGATGTTAATATGTCGGACATAAAAACAAGATTAGAAATGATAATCGAAAGTTTGGGTAAAGTAAGTTCTCAAGTAGAAAACACAAACAGGAGTTTGCTCTAAAGAAAATGAGAAAACAGATATTAGTGTCAAAAAATTAATGCAGAGATAAAAATAATACTTGGCAACAAAAGAAAAGAAAATCGATAGACTTTACTAACTCTTTGAATAATACCATGCCTATTACACAACTATGAAAAAAATCAATATATTCTAAAACAGAAAATCTAAAGTAAATTTTTATAATCAAATATCGCAGGATTTTGGATATAATATTTTAAAGAACTATACGTCGGATTATGTTAGAAGTTGCATTCGTCACTACAATAATGATAGTTTCCCAAATCGAAATATTAATGCGGAAGCAATAAATGGCCCAATAAATACCGAAGAACTTGATAATGTTTTGAGAAACAAGAAAGATTCCGCGCCAGGAATGGATAACATCATTACTCTATGATTTCTAAATCCCCCAAGGAATTTAAAAAATCATTCTGAATCTGTTCAATGAGATGAAATCTCCATTCGACGTCAATTCATACAGGTCGATAGCATTAACGTCATGCTTGACAAAATCATTTGAGAAAATACTTAAATCAAGACTGGAATGTTTTATCGTAAACCAAAATCTATTAAGTTCATTACAAATTGGATTTAGAAAAGGTAAAAGCACGATGGATATTATAAGCATTATCTCAAACGATATTCATATCTCAAATTCCATAATAAATCCTATTTATACCAGTACCTTTAAAATAAAATGCGAAAGTTTAAAATTCCAAAACTGATAATTAATTGCGTTATGAATCTTATTTCACAAAAAAGAATTTATATCAAAACTAAGGATGGATTTATAGAGCCAAGAACAACAAATACGGGAATTCTCCAAGGGTCAATACTTAGCCCACTACTCTTCAACATTTATACCTCCGATTTGATCAAAATAATAAAATCAAACTATATCAAAATCTTACAGTATGCGGATAATCTGTTTATATATGTCGCAAAACCATCAATTGAGATATGCATGAAGGAGGCTAATGGCGCAATAAAGAAACTACAAAATTGGCCTAATAAAAACAATCTAAGTATGTCCTCAAGTAAAAGTTCAATAACCATATTCACCAGACACAACAAGTCATACCAGCAAGACCAAATTAGGTTGGGCAGTCTAGACTTTCCCATTAAAAAATGCGTAAAAATACTCGGTGTTTATTTGGATAACAAAATCAACTTCAAAAAGCACATTCAAGAATTATGTAAAAGGAGTGAAAAGGGTTAAACATTATGAGAAAACTAGCTAATGCCAGTTGGGCAGCTCACCCAGAATCATGCTTGATGATATATAAGTGTTTAATAAGATTTCAACTAGACTATGGATGTTTCATTTACGGCACTATAAACTCTTCTGAAATGCAAAAATTAAATAGTTTGCAATATTCAGCACTTAGATTGAGCCTAGGAGCTCTAAAATCAACTCCTACTAATAGCCTACTAGCAGAAGCAGGTGAAATAACTTTTCATCTGAGAATCCAAATGCTATCAAACAAATATCTTACTAAAAAATTTATTTCTGCATTCGAAGAAATTCCAAGTCAAAAGTATTATCATATCACCATATTACCAAAAAATTTTGGATCAAGAAAAACACTCCAGCATTATTATCAAGTTTTTATTTGTTCAAAAAGTATGATGAATATATAACTATAAATAAGTTCATACCACTTTTTGACTTTCCTTGGATAATTCAGTTTGAGAAACCCTATAAAATATTTTCATTGTTTCCAATTGAACCGAATATATAAACATTGGCATCAGAAAAAGAAAATTGGAGACATACATAAATGAAAAATGGCCAGAAAACATACAAATCTATACAGATGGGTTACGGGGGCAAGGAAAAACAGGTTGTGCTATTTACATCCCCAAGTTTAATTATAAAGAAAAGTGAGGTTGCCGGACATTGCATCAATTTTCACTGCAGAAGTGTTAGCAATTTATTTAGCATTAGAGTATATCAAGCAAAATAACATCAATAAAGTGATTATTCTTTCGGACAGCAAAGCAGCATTAAAATCTATCAACAAGCCAAATATTAAATCAAATAAACTTATCTTAAAAACTACAGAAATTATAAAACAAAAAACTAGAGATAAATTTTCAATTAAATTATTATGGGTAAAAGGTCACTCCAACATATTTGGTAACGACATAGTCGATAATCTTGCGAAAGAGGCATAGGATTTGGACGTGGACCCTTATACAGTTCCATGTACTGATCTATTTTATTGGATAAAATCACAAACTATTAAAACTTGGCAAGAGGAGTTTAAAACCTTATCAAAAATAAAGGGAAGGCAGTATGCTGCAATTAATCCATCTCCGAAACTTAATACATGGTTTAATAAAAGATTAGACATCGATAGAAAATTGATTTCAATATTTTGTAGAATGCGATTCAATCATACATTCTGCAAGGATGAGTTATACCGGTTTCGGATCGTAGATAATAGCAAATGCACATGTGGAGCTGCTGAAACAATTGATCACTTATTTTGGCAATGCCATCACCATAATGAACATCGTAATAATCTATACAAATGTCTGAGTGAAAGGGGGATATCATTTCCAAAAATACATTCATATTAGTCGCTTCAAATAATATGCAAATATATAGAATCGTTATGGACTTTATTAGTAAATGCAAAATAAAAATTTAAGTTTCACTTTATTGATATCTGTGTGTATATGTATGTATGTGTATATATATATATATATATATATATATATATATATATATATGTGCATGTATATATATTGTTAAGGCTATCCACCCCTTTGTAGTAATTATAAATAATATTATAAATTCTATATAACAGTCAAATATGAAAGACGCAATATATACGTTGTTGACTCACAGCTCATAGATATCAGAGATAAGCTTGCAACATTGTATGCAAGCCTGTAACGGTTTCTCCGACGACAAATAAGCAAGAATGAATCATTCCTAGCGAACACTCAGGAAGGAAGGTTACGTCATCACCAGAGATTATAAAATCCCTGAGATTACGAAGTTAACGGTTCATTCATAGCTTACTATCCAAACAGTTCACATCAGTCTTCATTCCAATATATTAATTGTGTATTAAGTTGTAATCAAGTGTAACCGAATAATGAAGTAAATAAAGTTAATAAACGTCTTCAAATGTTTAATTAAATATTTCCACAGTGATAAAAGCTTAATTGTTAGCAGCAGAAGAACCTAATTATAAATGTTGACATCGTTGGCGTGACGCAACATAATTGTTGGCAACGGCGAATCCACAACATTTGGTACCAGTGTTGGGATCTCAACATAATTGTTGTTAGTTCAAGGGTGCACAACATATATATATATATATATATATATATATATATATATATATATATAAATAAGTCGGGTGGTGCATGGCATCGTGCCCTAATGCAAATTGCTGGAACTTCACGCACCGTAATTAAAAATTCGAGTAATAAAAATAATCAATAATTGTTTTAAATAATTGCAAATAGATTATCTTCTATATATATAAAAATAAGTCGGGTTTTCCTTCCTGACGAAATAACTCCAGAACGCACGAACCGATTTCGACAATTTTGCATTCTTTGGAAAGGTCTCGGGCTCCGCAAGGTTTACAGCTAAGAAAATTAGTGGTGCATGGCATCGTGCCCTAATGCAAATTGCTGGAACTTCACGCACCGTAATTAAAAATTCGAGTAATAAAAATAGTCAATAATTGTTTTAAATCATTGCAAATAGATTATCTTCTATATATATAAAAATAAGTCGGGTTTTCCTTCCTGACGAAATAACTCCAGAACGCACGAACCGATTTCGACAATTTTGCATTCGTTGGAAAAATTTCGGGCTCCGCAAGGTTTATAGCTAAGAAAATTAGTTGTGCAGGGCATCGTCCCTTAATGCAAGCTGCTGGAACTTCACGCACCGTAGTTAAAAATTCGAGTAATGACATTAGTGAGAATTATCAGAATTATGCTTGGTTAAGTCAACGAGCAATTCTTGCGCAAAGAATAATGATGTGCACGCACTGAATTTCACCATTCAATCAAAAATTGCTGGCGATTTGGTGACATACCAATGATTCTGACTGGTCTTCCGTTTGACTTCAAACGATTGCAATTTCCAGTTCGCCTTGCGTTCGCAATAACAAGTCGCAAGGCCAATTGCTTAGTGTTTGCGGGATAAATTTCAAATAGGTTATTTAGAAAATCATTGTTTTTCACATGGGCAGTTATACGTTGCCTGTTCACGAGTTGGAAAACCATCCGCGTTGTTTGTGTTAACGTCAGACCAAAAAACAATAAAATGTGGTTTACCAAAGAGCACTTCAATGAAACGGATAATTTGCGGATTCACTTTCATTTACTTAGAAAAGTTCAACTAAAAAACACTTCATTTTTGTAATCGAAATCAATTCATTACTGTTGTATAATAAAATCCAATTTTTCCTTTTCAAATATAAAACAAACAAAAAATTTCTTCATCTTTCTCACGAAACCATCTGGTGACGAAACGGAGTTCGTCGGGTTTGCTAGTATATATATATATATTTATCGACATGTATATAGTTAAGTGTAGATATATATTTAATTATAATTAATATTATAAATGTAGTGTGCTATATAACCATAAGGTTGAAGCCATATAAATAAAAAAAAAAAAAATAATAATGGATAGATAATTTAGATTTGCCATTAATTAGCCAGAACAGTGATTTCATTTTTCTTTCCCTTCGCTTTGTATGGCTATGAGTAATCCAGTTTAATTTGCTATCCAAGCGGATTCCTAAATATTTCACAGAAACAGATTCCGGAATAATTAACTTCCCGTATGGTAAGTTATATTAATCGCAAAAAAATCGAAAAAAAAACATTTTTTGCATACCTTTGTTAAGGTCCCCTGAACATTCTGAGATTAAATGAATGTATATGTATGTGTACTTATGTATCTTTTTGTAGAGCGAAGGAAATGCATTTATGCATCCCAGACTAGTCTTTTATCTGAGTATATCGGGTTCAATACCGCCTGGATATAATGCCGACTAAAAACTAAGATTTGCCCTTGCCACTGGTGTTCACGGGATCCGCCGTTAGGCATAACTTTGTAGGTGGAGGATCTAGAATGTTATAATTTTTGCACTGACCTCATATTTATCTTTTGAATGACCGAAGTCTTATTGGCTAGTTCTCTTTCCATAGATCGAAGGTCAATTCACGCACTTCTATCGCAAATCTGTCTATGGTGTTCCGAGCATCCTCAGTCGTCAGCATCACTTCTACAACAGTATATGGAGAAATTCTTCGCCTCAATATCTCTTCTACACCGACCGGTAGAAGGGTTAGAACACTAAATCGCGGGCACACGAAGAACACGTGCTCGTCATCTTCAATTTTGCCCAAACAATATTGGCAATTCGGCGAGCTATCGTGCTTGAAGCGGTGTAGCCGTGCCCAGATAGCACTTGCGTAGTGTAATAATTAACTTCTCCATGCTTGCAACTTAGCCAGACCTTGATGTTTGCAATAAAAGGATGCGTTCATCTACCCTTCACGGCGTCATCCCACAGTTGCTGCCATCGGTCGATGCTGTTCTGCGGTTTTTTATTTTCAACTTTTCAGAACACAGTTGTTGATGTCTTCGTTGGTAAATTATCCGTCTTTCCTCTGCTAAGACTAAGAGAGGCAGAGTTCCTGAAATGACGCTGCTTCCTCCGATATCGTGCGAAATGCGCAAGCAACCCTTAAAGCACTCAGGCGATATATAGGTCCTGCCATTCTCCGCGATTTTTGAGTTTTGAGAGCAACAGTGCATATGGAAATACCATATGTTAGTACCGAAATAACCACTGATGATAGTAATATCATTCTGCTTTGTTTTGGGCCTCCAACATTAGCCATCAGTCGAGAAGGTCTCGTTCTAACTACTGACGCCTTAGCACTAACGTGTTCCACCTGTTGATTGAAATTCAATCGAGCATCAAGCATTACATCAAAGGTAACAGATGTGAGGTTTTGACGTGATCTCTAGATTTGCTATCTTCAGCTTGATGGTCTTTACTGTTTTTCTACTCGTGATGAGAACAGCTTCACATTTTTGTTGTGCTAATTCAATTGTTTAATTTTGTTGTTCGAAGTTCATTGTTCCCATCCAGCGATTAATTTTACTGAATAGACTTACGATCTCATTAATTTGTTTGGAAACAACTATAGAGGCTACTTCATCCGCATATGCTACTAGTTTGACAAATGCCTGAAAGTGTACTAGAACAGAATTAAAATTAAAATCTGAATTATTTTCGATATACAAAAAAAAAACATGAACAAAAATTGAAAAGAAAATAGGAACAAAATTATTTTTCCAAAAGCAATTATTTTGTTGAAACAAGCAGAAAGTTTTTTGAATCATTCAAATTGAGGGCTTAGTTCTCTCAAAAACTGCCTTTTCTGCACATTTAGCTCGGTATCTTCTAAGGCTAGACCTGCCTTTGCGAAAATCTAATCACCACTTTTCCCCGTCATTACGACTTGAATGTTTTTAGATCATTTAAATTGGATGTTCCGTTCTCTCAAAAGCTCGATTTATATTTTCTGCACTCATTGCTCCGTATCTCCGAAACGGCTGGACCTGCCTTTGTCAAAAACTAATCAGCACATTGCCCTATCAATAGGAATCGAATGTTTTTTGAAACTTTCAAATCGGTCGATTTGTGCGTCCAAAAACGTGGAGGAAAAATGGTATCCATACACACACATCCATTTTATTGAGGTATGCCAAATTGATCAGAAACCTTTAAAACGTAAAGAAATGTAAAAATTTTAAATTTTGATTTTTGGACGATTACAATAATTTACCCTACTGAAAAAAGTATGTGTGTGTGCGTGTATGTGAACAGATGTATTGCCGTCAATCGACGTTCTCACAAAAACGGCTGGACCGATTTCCAAAATTTAAAAGCCATTCGATGTATCTCGACGAGGACTAGCATTTCTCAGTTTTGTGCGACGATCGGCGGAGCTGTTTCTTTGTGAATCGCAAAAATTTTTTCGTCCACGTTTTATCCCGCATTTCTGAATCGATTTTTAAAATTTAAAATCTGTTCGAAAGCCATTTGATGTATCTCAATATGGACTATCGTTTGTCAGTTTTGTGCGACAATCTGCCGAGCCGTTCCTTTGTAATTTGGAAAAATGTGTTAAACTTTTCGTCTACATTTAAGCTCATACTACCGAATCAATTTTAAAAAATCAAAAACTGTTCGAAAGATACTAGTTGGGATTGATACTGATTAGTTTTATGAGAAAATCTATCGAGCCGTTTTCTTGTAATTAACTATTGAAAAAAAGCCGATTTTTATGGAACTTTTTGCTGCGATATATATTATGGTCCTATAGAATTTACTGAAATATTACAGCCTTAAGACATGTAAATTAATTTCAAAAATTTATTAAAGTTTGAGTAAATGAGTTGACGTTTGTTAAAATTAAAATTAGACGATTTACTTGGTGTAACAATATAGTACTTGGTCTTAATGAACATACTAAGCCATTAAAGTCTTGCGGAAACTGGTTCAATTATAAAAAAAAATTATTTTAGAAAATTTGCTGTTAGAAAATACTCCGAGTTTGTTCGTTTTCAATTATTTGTAATAAATCGACTCGGAATACTTTTAGTCACTCATAAAGTTCTCGTTGGGTAAGTTATTGTAATCGTTCAAAAATCGAAATTGAAAATTTCTGCATTTCTCGACGTTTTGAAGGTTTCTGAACATTTTGGCATACTTCAGAAAAATTTGATGTGTGCGTATGTGTGTGTGTTTTGCCTGTCCGCAATTTTTTCTTTCACGTTTTCGGGCGCACGGATCAAGCGATTTGAATGGTTCAAAAAGCATTCTGATCAGTTTTTGGCAAAGGCACGTCCAGCAGTTACGAAGATAAAGTGCAAAGAGTGCAGAAAATAGAAAAATCGAGTTTTTGAGCAAAAATTAGTTTTTGGCAAAGGCAGGCCCAAATGTGCAAAAATGGCAGTTTTTGAGAAAACTTATCGTCCGATTTAAATGATTCAAAGAACTTTCTGTTTGTTTTAACAAAATAATTGATTTTGGAAAAAAAAATTTGTTTGAATTTTTTTTTCAAAAAAAAAAATTTTTTTGTATGTCGAAAATAATTCAGATTTTATTTTTAATTCTGACTAAAATTCTAATATACTTTTCACAAATAATTTCTACTTTGCAATTCAGTTTATAATTCTTATAAATATTAGACAATGTTACAATATTTATAATAATCTATTTGAAATATTTGAAATTTCTCGAACATTTTGTTACGGTACGGAAAGTTCCAGCAATTTGCCTTAAGGCGCGATGCCATGCATACCACTAGTTTTTTATTAATTAAGTCGATTATTTACACATATGGAAAGTTCATGTAACTTGCATCAAGGCAAAATATCAATACCAACTAGTTTATTTTGTATATTGTCGTATTTTCCTGGTCATCAGGGACATCTTGTTTAATACTTGTAAGATTTCGGAATAATTAACTGTTTCGGTAGGCCGTATTAATAGAAAATTCGGTTCAGAAGAAATTCTATGATTTTTTTTAATTTTTTTATGATTAGAGTCTTGTTCTGACAGATGTACCCATGCTTTCTTTTTAGTCTGTTTCTTCGGCTGATCTTTATGCACTCATTTGTTTTGTTCTTCGTTCCGTATTTCTATGATCGACTGTTGCTTTGGCAAATTATTTCTCTCATTAAGCTGACTGTTTGTTATATTTTGTGAGTTTCGGTTTCTTGAAGCTTCACTTGTGCCCCGCTATTTACTTTTCTCTAAGGGAAATGTTTCACGACTTCGGACTTCGTTAATCTTTACTTCATTAGTATCTTCCATAGTTTGGCCTATTTCCTCTATCCATTAGCTGTCAAGATCAATATCACGGCCTCTATGTTGCCTGTTTTTACCTTTACTTCTTTATGTCTAATTGGCTTGAAGCTAACGATCTTGTGCAGCTCATTATTAACTTTGCAAGGCACTCCAAAGATTCTTTTCGTTGTAAAGTGATATTTTCTGAAATTATTTCTGACAGTTTAACTATGGGTTCTACCTTGCTATTTACAACGTCGCATATTGAAGATAATGAGCTTGTTAGCCGGTTTTGAGCTACATCTGATAAACCTGGGCATAGCGCTATGCTCATATTGTCAGCTGCACTGACCGTTTCAACAGTTGTATTGCTTGGCACTCAGAGGCGAGGTTCACTCACCTTACATTATTCGATTTAACTTATTAGAAAATGATAGAACTACTATAATATTTAACGACAAAATATCCAATTAATTTCTGGCGTGAAAAAAATTTTGCTTTTTAGTTTAGTTTGTATGTATGTATGTGTGTGTGCAAATACAAGTTTTCGTCGACGATTTCGGGAACACGGGTCAACCGATTTGAATAATTCAAAAAACATTCGATTCGTATTGATAAGAAGACATGCTGATTTTGGCAAAGGCAGGCCCAGCCGTTGCGGAGAGAGGGAGCAAAGAGTGCAGAAAAAACAAATCGAGTTTTTGAGAGAACGGAGTATCCGATTTGAATGATCTAAAAAAACATTCAATTTGTAATGATTGGGAAAAAAGGTGATTTAGTACAGTAAACGGAGCGTTTTGGGTCTGAATTTTTTTACTGTGCTCCGAATTGCATGAAATTTTGGAATTAGGTTCATCTTACCCTCAAGTTCAAAAATGAAAACACTTCGGATTCCGCCACCACCCCTTGGGGGGTTGCGACCCCTTAATAAATAAGTGGCCATTGAACCGTTCTATCGCTAGTAAACGTTTTTAATATTATAGGATATAATTAAAAAATATTTTTTAATATAATTACTTTGCAATAAAATCATTTTCAACCCCGTGAGAATCCTAACAACCCTTCAATTAAAAAAAAAAACATTTAAAAATAAATGTGAAATTGTTAAGATAAACCTACAGTAGAATCCGCTTAGTATGACATCGAAGGAACGCCGAAATCTCGTTATATTAACCGGTCGTCATACAAAACATATTGAAGAAAAACTTTTTAATATGTAAATAAGTTACATGTTTCAGTAATTTAAAAGAAAAGCCTATACATACTAGGGTTTATACAAAAACCGACATTTCAGAAAACCGGTTTTCGAATTTTAATTTTACTGAAAAACCGGTTTTATCCGGTTTTCGAATTTGATATAGAAAGTAAAATTTTTGCTCGAATATTCTGTAATTTATCCGCAAATTTAGTGTGACTTATAGCAGTATTTGACTGAATTTATTTAATGTTCAATTTTATGGATAGTAAACAAAATTATTCTAATTTCAATTAGAAGAACTAAAGATTAATAGTTTATCTTGATTAAATAACTTTGAAAATAATTATTCGATATTCATGCATCATTTTCACATATAAGAATGAAAATATTTATATGATAGTGAAAGGAAAGTTATCGAATGAATAAAAATAATACAATTTTAAAAGCATTCATTAAATTAAAAAAAAATATTACATACATGTTGATACATACTTGTTAATATCAATTTTAGTTTTAAAAACAATTAAGCTAACCCGAGGTATTGCCTGTTCCAAGCTATTTTAGTTAATTAATTTTAAATATTCTAATTGTTTTTTTGTTTAATAAAATGTGATTTTAAAAAACTGAGAAGGTCTGTCGAATTGCTACTTAGATGTGTCCTTTGTATACTCACCAATTTTCCTGAAATAGAAAATACTCTCATACTTGCGACGAATTATGCATAATTGTTTTTAAATCCTGATATAATAATTGATTATAATAATGATTCAAATTAATATATACACTGGTATAAAAACCTAAATTAATATATACGAAGCTTTTCTGGGAACCATTCCATAATGATAAGATATCAAAACGCTTTCATATATCTTTCATATTTGGCTTTTGGCATATATTGTCATTTTCCATTTATACAGTGAAAACCGATTTTTTTCACTAAAAAACCGGTTTTCGAATTCCATAATTTTTGCCAAAATCCGGTTTTTAAAACCGGTTTTTGAAAACCGACAAACCCTAATACATACATTTTAATTAAAAATAAAAATGACACATATTAAAATTTAATATAAAATAAAATTCACATAATTCCTAATTATATAAATATTATTTTTTTTACTATTTTTTTAAAATTTGGTATCTGATCCATTTTACCTCACATACGGGGTAAAGTGGGACAACCAGGGGGCAAACAGATGCAATTTCTTCTATTAAATTAAAGGGATTTTACGCTAAATTATTGAACCAATGCAAAATATTAATTCTGTGGGTACATTTGTTACAAAGATAACACAGCATATTACATTGATCTGGTATTTGTCAGAAATATTCATCAGACGAGCCGGAATAACAATTTATTTAATTAATCTCTTGTAAAATTGCTTTTTTTAAAAACTTTACTATTTTATTGCTTACACCTTTGCCAAAGTAAAGGTTCAGCTGGTCCTTTTAATCCCACTCATGTGCTGCTTATCTTCTGATAGCAAAGTCATAAGAATAAAGGTAATGGCTGGTTATGATTTTATACATTTTTCGCCTTCTACTATCAAATATTTTTGTTAAAAAAAATCTAATTTTACTTGTTTACGAGAATATATCCGACTAGACAGCTGTTTTTTAAGGAATTTTATATGGAAACCAAACTTCCTAGTGCGATTACGTCATAATAAGCAGTTGTCAATATATCCTGCGTCATACTGACGAAATAACTCCAGAACGCACGAACCGATTTCGACAATTTTGCATTCTGCTGGAACTTCACGCACCGAAGTTAAAAATTCGAGTAATGACATTAGTGAGAATTATCAGAATTATGCTTGGTTAAGTCAACGAGCAATTCTTGCGCAAAGAATAATGATGTGCACGCACTGAATTTCACCATTCAATCAAAAATTGCTGGCGATTTGGTGACATACCAATGATTCTGACTGGTCTTCCGTTTGACTTCAAACGATTGCAATTTCCAATTCGCCTTGCGTTCGCAATAACAAGTCGCAAGGCCAATTGCTTAGTGTTTGCGGGATAAATTTCAAATAGATTATTTAGAAAATCATTGTTTTTCACATGGGCAGTTATACGTTGCCTGTTCACGAGTTGGAAAACCATCCGCGTTGTTTGTGTTAACGTAAGACCAAAAAACAAAAAATGTGGTTTACCAAAGAGCACTTCAATGAAACGGATAATTTGCGGATTCACTTTCATTTACTTAGAGAAGTTCAACTAAAAAACACTTCATTTTTGTAATCGAAATAAATTCATTACTGTTGTATAATAAAATCCAATTTTTCCCGTATGGTAAGTTATATTAATCGCAAAAAAATCGAAAAAAACATTTTTTGCATACCTTTGTTAAGGTCCCCTGAACATTCTGGCATCACTTAGATTAAATGAATGTATATGTATGTGTACTTATGTATCTTTTTGTAAAGCGAAGGAAATGCATTTATGCATCCCAGACTAGTCTTTTATCTGAGTATATCGGGTTCAATACCGCCTGGATATAATGCCGACTAAAAACTAAGATTTGCCCTTGCCACTGGTGTTCACGGGATCCGCCGTTAGGCATAACTTTGTATGTGGAGGATCTAGAATGTTATAATTTTTGCACTGACCTCATATTTATCTTTTGAATGACCGAAGTCTTATTGGCTAGTTCTCTTTCCATAGATCGAAGGTCAATTCACGCACTTCTATCGCAAATCTGTCTATGGTGTTCCGAGCATCCTCAGTCGTCAGCATCACTTCTACAACAGTATATGGAGAAATTCTTCGCCTCAATATCTCTTCTACACCGACCGGTAGAAGGGTTAGAACACTAAATCGCGGGCACACGAAGAACACGTGCTCGTCATCTTCAATTTTGCCCAAACAATATTGGCAATTCGGCGAGCTATCGTGCTTGAAGCGGTGTAGCCGTGCCCAGATAGCACTTGCGTAGTGTAATAATTAACTTCTCCATGCTTGCAACTTAGCCAGACCTTGATGTTTGCAATAAAAGGATGCGTTCATCTACCCTTCACGGCGTCATCCCACAGTTGCTGCCATCGGTCGATGCTGTTCTGCGGTTTTTTATTTTCAACTTTTCAGAACACAGTTGTTGATGTCTTCGTTGGTAAATTATCCGTCTTTCCTCTGCTAAGACTAAGAGAGGCAGAGTTCCTGAAATGACGCTGCTTCCTCCGATATCGTGCGAAATGCGCAAGCAACCCTTAAAGCACTCAGGCGATATATAGGTCCTGCCATTCTCCGCGATTTTTGAGTTTTGAGAGCAACAGTGCATATGGAAATACCATATGTTAGTACCGAAATAACCACTGATGATAGTAATATCATTCTGCTTTGTTTTGGGCCTCCAACATTAGCCATCAGTCGAGAAGGTCTCGTTCTAACTACTGACGCCTTAGCACTAACGTGTTCCACCTGTTGATTGAAATTCAATCGAGCATCAAGCATTACATCAAAGGTAACAGATGTGAGGTTTTGACGTGATCTCTAGATTTGCTATCTTCAGCTTGATGGTCTTTACTGTTTTTCTACTCGTGATGAGAACAGCTTCACATTTTTGTTGTGCTAATTCAATTGTTTAATTTTGTTGTTCGAAGTTCATTGTTCCCATCCAGCGATTAATTTTACTGAATAGACTTACGATCTCATTAATTTGTTTGGAAACAACTATAGAGGCTACTTCATCCGCATATGCTACTAGTTTGACAAATGCCTGAAAGTGTACTAGAACAGAATTAAAATTAAAATCTGAATTATTTTCGATATACAAAAAAAAACATGAACAAAAATTGAAAAGAAAATAGGAACAAAATTTTTTTTCCAAAAGCAATTATTTTGTTGAAACAAGCAGAAAGTTTTTTGAATCATTCAAATTGAGGGCTTAGTTCTCTCAAAAACTGCCTTTTCTGCACATTTAGCTCGGTATCTTCTAAGGCTAGACCTGCCTTTGCGAAAATCTAATCACCACTTTTCCCCGTCATTACGACTTGAATGTTTTTAGATCATTTAAATTGGATGTTCCGTTCTCTCAAAAGCTCGATTTATATTTTCTGCACTCATTGCTCCGTATCTCCGAAACGGCTGGACCTGCCTTTGTCAAAAACTAATCAGCACATTGCCCTATCAATAGGAATCGAATGTTTTTTGAAACTTTCAAATCGGTCGATTTGTGCGTCCAAAAACGTGGAGGAAAAATGGTATCCATACACACACATCCATTTTATTGAGGTATGCCAAATTGATCAGAAACCTTTAAAACGTAAAGAAATGTAAAAATTTTAAATTTTGATTTTTGGACGATTACAATAATTTACCCTACTGAAAAAAGTATGTGTGTGTGCGTGTATGTGAACAGATGTATTGCCGTCAATCGACGTTCTCACAAAAACGGCTGGACCGATTTCCAAAATTTAAAAGCCATTCGATGTATCTCGACGAGGACTAGCATTTCTCAGTTTTGTGCGACGATCGGCGGAGCTGTTTCTTTGTGAATCGCAAAAATTTTTTCGTCCACGTTTTATCCCGCATTTCTGAATCGATTTTTAAAATTTAAAATCTGTTCGAAAGCCATTTGATGTATCTCAATATGGACTATCGTTTGTCAGTTTTGTGCGACAATCTGCCGAGCCGTTCCTTTGTAATTTGGAAAAATGTGTTAAACTTTTCGTCTACATTTAAGCTCATACTACCGAATCAATTTTAAAAAATCAAAAACTGTTCGAAAGATACTAGTTGGGATTGATACTGATTAGTTTTATGAGAAAATCTATCGAGCCGTTTTCTTGTAATTAACTATTGAAAAAAAGCCGATTTTTATGGAACTTTTTGCTGCGATATATATTATGGTCCTATAGAATTTACTGAAATATTACAGCCTTAAGACATGTAAATTAATTTCAAAAATTTATTAAAGTTTGAGTAAATGAGTTGACGTTTGTTAAAATTAAAATTAGACGATTTACTTGGTGTAACAATATAGTACTTGGTCTTAATGAACATACTAAGCCATTAAAGTCTTGCGGAAACTGGTTCAATTATAAAAAAAAAAATATTTTAGAAAATTTGCTGTTAGAAAATACTCCGAGTTTGTTCGTTTTCAATTATTTGTAATAAATCGACTCGGAATACTTTTAGTCACTCATAAAGTTCTCGTTGGGTAAGTTATTGTAATCGTTCAAAAATCGAAATTGAAAATTTCTGCATTTCTCGACGTTTTGAAGGTTTCTGAACATTTTGGCATACTTCAGAAAAATTTGATGTGTGCGTATGTGTGTGTGTTTTGCCTGTCCGCAATTTTTTCTTTCACGTTTTCGGGCGCACGGATCAAGCGATTTGAATGGTTAAAAAAGCATTCTGATCAGTTTTTGGCAAAGGCACGTCCAGCAGTTACGAAGATAAAGTGCAAAGAGTGCAGAAAATAGAAAAATCGAGTTTTTGAGCAAAAATTAGTTTTTGGCAAAGGCAGGCCCAAATGTGCAAAAATGGCAGTTTTTGAGAAAACTTATCGTCCGATTTAAATGATTCAAAAAACTTTCTGTTTGTTTTAACAAAATAATTGATTTTGGAAAAAAAAATTTTGTTTGAATTTTTTTTTCAAAAAAAAATTTTTTTTTGTATGTCGAAAATAATTCAGATTTTATTTTTAATTCTGACTAAAATTCTAATATACTTTTCACAAATAATTTCTACTTTGCAATTCAGTTTATAATTCTTATAAATATTAGACAATGTTACAATATTTATAATAATCTATTTGAAATATTTGAAATTCCTCGAACATTTTGTTACGGTACGGAAAGTTCCAGCAATTTGCCTTAAGGCGCGATGCCATGCATACCACTAGTTTTTTATTAATTAAGTCGATTATTTACACATATGGAAAGTTCATGTAACTTGCATCAAGGCAAAATATCAATACCAACTAGTTTATTTTGTATATTGTCGTATTTTCCTGGTCATCAGGGACATCTTGTTTAATACTTGTAAGATTTCGGAATAATTAACTGTTTCGGTAGGCCGTATTAATAGAAAATTCGGTTCAGAAGAAATTCTATGATTTTTTTTTTTATTTTTTTATGATTAGAGTCTTGTTCTGACAGATGTACCCATGCTTTCTTTTTAGTCTGTTTCTTCGGCTGATCTTTATGCACTCATTTGTTTTGTTCTTCGTTCCGTATTTCTATGATTGACTGTTGCTTTGGCAAATTATTTCTCTCATTAAGCTGACTGTTTGTTATATTTTGTGAGTTTCGGTTTCTTGAAGCTTCACTTGTGCCCCGCTATTTACTTTTCTCTAAGGGAAATGTTTCACGACTTCGGACTTCGTTAATCTTTACTTCATTAGTATCTTCCATAGTTCGGCCTATTTCCTCTATCCATTAGCTGTCAAGATCAATATCACGGCCTCTATGTTGCCTGTTTTTACCTTTACTTCTTTATGTCTAATTGGCTTGAATCTAACGATCTTGTGCAGCTCATTATTAACTTTGCAAGGCACTCCAAAGATTCTTTTCGTTGTAAAGTGATATTTTCTGAAATTATTTCTGACAGTTTAACTATGGGTTCTACCTTGCTATTTACAACGTCGCATATTGAAGATAATGAGCTTGTTAGCCGGTTTTGAGCTACATCTGATAAACCTGGGCATAGCGCTATGCTCATATTGTCAGCTGCACTGACCGTTTCAACAGTTGTATTGCTTGGCAATCAGAGGCGAGGTTCACTCACCTTACATTATTCGATTTAACTTATTAGAAAATGATAGAACTATTATAATATTTAACGACAAAATATCCAATTAATTTCTGGCGTGAAAAAAATTTTGCTTTTTAGTTTAGTTTGTATGTATGTATGTGTGTGTGCAAATACAAGTTTTCGTCGACGATTTCGGGAACACGGGTCAACCGATTTGAATAATTCAAAAAACATTCGATTCGTATTGATAAGAAGACATGCTGATTTTGGCAAAGGCAGGCCCAGCCGTTGCGGAGAGAGGGAGCAAAGAGTGCAGAAAATACAAATCGAGTTTTTGAGAGAACGGAGTATCCGATTTGAATGATCTAAAAAAACATTCAATTTGTAATGATTGGGAGAAAAGGTGATTTAGTACAGTAAACGGAGCGTTTTGGGTCTGAATTTTTTTACTGTGCTCCGAATTGCATGAAATTTTGGAATTAGGTTCATCTTACCCTCAAGTTCAAAAATGAAAACACTTCGGATTCCGCCACCACCTCCTTGGGGGGTTGCGACCCCTTAATAAATAAGTGGCCATTCAACCGTTCTATCGCTAGTAAACGTTTTTAATATTATAGGATATAATTAAAAAATATTTTTTAATATAATTACTTTGCAATAAAATCATTTTCAACCCCGTGAGAATCCTAACAACCCTTCAATTGAAAAAAAAAACATTTAAAAATAAATGTGAAATTGTTAAGATAAACCTACAGTAGAATCCGCTTAGTATGACATCGAAGGAACGCCGAAATCTCGTTATACTAACCGGTCGTCATACAAAACATATTGAAGAAAAACTTTTTAATATGTAAATAAGTTACATGTTTCAGTAATTTAAAAGAAAAGCCTATACATACTAGGGTTTATACAAAAACCGACATTTCAGAAAACCGGTTTTCGAATTTTAATTTTACTGAAAAACCGGTTTTATCCGGTTTTCGAATTTGATATAGAAAGTAAAATTTTTGCTCGAATATTCTGTAATTTATCCGCAAATTTAGTGTGACTTATAGCAGTATTTGACTGAATTTATTTAATGTTCAATTTTATGGATAGTAAACAAAATTATTCTAATTTCAATTAGAAGAACTAAAGATTAATAGTTTATCTTGATTAAATAACTTTGAAAATAATTATTCGATATTCATGCATCATTTTCACATATAAGAATGAAAATATTTATATGATAGTGAAAGGAAAGTTATCGAATGAATAAAAATAATACAATTTTAAAAGCATTCATTAAATTTAAAAAAAATATTACATACATGTTGATACATACTTGTTAATATCAATTTTAGTTTTAAAAATAATTAAGCTAACCCGAGGTATTGCCTGTTCCAAGCTATTTTAGTTAATTAATTTTAAATATTCTAATTGTTTTTTTGTTTAATAAAATGTGATTTTAAAAAACTGAGAAGGTCTGTCGAATTGCTACTTAGATGTGTCCTTTGTATACTCACCAATTTTCCTGAAATAGAAAATACTCTCATACTTGCGACGAATTATGCATAATTGTTTTTAAATCCTGATATAATAATTGATTATAATAATGATTCAAATTAATATATACACTGGTATAAAAACCTAAATTAATATATACGAAACTTTTCTGGGAACCATTCCATAATGATAAGATATCAAAACGCTTTCATATATCTTTAATATTTGGCTTTTGGCATATATTGTCATTTTCCATTTATACAGTGAAAACCGATTTTTTTCACTAAAAAACCGGTTTTTTGAATGCCATAATTTTTGCCAAAATCCGGTTTTTAAAACCGGTTTTTGAAAACCGACAAACCCTAATCATACATTTTAATTAAAAATAAAAATGACACATATTAAAATTTAATATAAAATAAAATTCACATAATTCCTAATTATATAAATATTATTTTTTTTACTATTTTTTTAAAATTTGGTATCTGATCCATTTTACCTCACATACGGGGTAAAGTGGGACAACCAGGGGGCAAACAGATGCAATTTCTTCTATTAAATTAAAGGGATTTTACGCTAAATTATTGAACCAATGCAAAATATTAATTCTGTGGGTACATTTGTTACAAAGATAACACAGCATATTACATTGATCTGGTATTTGTCAGAAATATTCATCAGACGAGCCGGAATAACAATTTATTTAATTAATCTCTTGTAAAATTGCTTTTTTTAAAAACTTTACTATTTTATTGCAATAAAAAAATTCAGAGGTTATACCCTTTTTTCCTCTCCGTTTACTGCACTAATTAGTTTTTGGCAAAGGCAGGTTTAGCCATTTTGTATATACGGAGCAAAATGTGCAAAAAATGGTAGTATTTAAGAGAACTAAGCGTCCGATTTGAATGATTCAAGAAACTTTCTGCTTGTTTTGACAGATTGATTGCTTTTGAAAATTTTTTTTTGTTTCAAATTTTTTTTAACAAAAAATTTTTTTTGTATATCGAAAATAGTTCAGATTTTATTTTTCAATCAGATTAAAGTTCTAATATACTTAAAGAAACTAATTTCAACTTTGCAATTCAGTTTATATAATTCTTATAAATATTAGACAATGTTACAATATTTATAATAATCTATTTGAAAATATTTTTTGCATCTTTTTTCTATTCTATATTTTAAACTCGGTTTTTATTTTCTGCATTCTTTGCCTCGTATCTCCGAAACGGCTAAACCAACTTTTGCGAAAAACTAATTAGCACAACTTCTTATCAATAGGAATCGATTATTTTTTAACTTCCCGTAAGATAAGTTATTGTAATCGCCAAAAAATAAAAAAATAAAATGTTTATATATCTATATAGAAATATATAAATTAATAGAAAGATATTTCTATGTTTATAAAAATACAATAAAAGTTATCATTATCAAAAACTATACAAAGTGTCATAACATGAATATTTGTTTTTTGAAGTAAAACTTCTTTAGGCGCGACATGGGTGTAAATCCGCACAAATGCAACGGAAATATGATTTCTATACGAGTCGATTCTGATGCGTGACTTTATACGTGCGTGCGTCACCGAAAACGTGTTTATACGTGCATACGTCCATCATACGTCACCGAAAGCTTGAAGCATATATTGTTAAAATTTCCGGTGTTATGTCAAAACTTTTTAAGGTTAAATAGAAATAAATCGTGAACTAATAAAAATGTCAGGATCGGAAGAATATTTTATCCCGTCCCCCATAAATAATTGTAGTGCAAATGATCGCAAATAATGACATATGAAAAATCTGCGCTGCGTAAGAAATGTAAGTTTACTGAAGTAATTTGTATTATTCGAGTTTTTCGAGGTTACTATATACCTTTGAGGTTATTACTAAAATAGAAAATATTTTTACAAAAGACAGATACTACAGTTGCTCAAAGAATGAAAATGTATCACCAGCAAAATAGTCAAAACAAACAAGCAGTCAATAATGAAGTTCTTCAAACACAATTACGTGATAAGTGAAATTGTGGAAACAATATTTTTTCATTGTAAATTTAACGTAAATTTACATGTTTCTCTTTTATGATGGCTATGAAGAATAATTTTAATTTATTATAATAGTAATTATAAATATTGAAGCATGCAGGTTCAAAGTCTCTTACAAACTCTGAAAGATCAAGATTACATCGTCAAACAAAACAACTGGAGGAAAATAATTGGTTACTGCCAATTTATTAAAAAATTTCGAGCCAGAGGTATCAATTTAGATGTTAATGTCAACACCAATGACATAAGTGAGAATCTTTTCAAGCTATTTGACTCCTGAAAAACGCTACAACTATTCACATTTAAACATATAATTCTGTTATCTTTTTAGATGAAAGTACTGCTGTTACTTTTTCTGATACAGCAACTACATCACGTCAATTGCAAATTAATGATTCTGTACATAATGTGGTAATAATGTGACAAGAACTGATCTTTTGCAAGAGTCAAATGAAGTATTTGAACTTCCATATGAAGACTTCCAATTGTTTAGGAATGCACGAAAATTGTTTGAAAAGGCTATGTATGTTTTATGTGTGATAGACTTTGGTTTCAAAGTGACTTAAAAACATCAAATAATATTCAAAAACAAATTCTTAATAATGATTTTTTGAATATTGATTCAAATAATCAGATTGGATGTCAAACTTGTCGAAAGGCATTAAATTCGGGAAAAATTCCCACTTTGTGTAAATTTAACGGGTTTGTATTTCCACCTACACCAAATTATCTACCTAAACTAGATACTGTATCTGCAAGGTTAATTTCACTTAGGTTGTGTTCCATGCAAATTAGACGATTGCGACATGCAAATGGACAATTTGGAAGATTTGGTCAAATTATAAATGTGCCTGTTGACGTTAATGATGGTTAATTGATTACCTCGTAATATTGATGATGATCATTGCATTAACGTTCACATAAAAAAGAAAATCATTCATAGATCAAGTTATGTGCAGAGCTTGATAAATGAAACAAATATAAAAGTATGGCTTCAATTTTTTAGGCAAGACAGATATTACAGCTGTTCTAAGAATGAGATTATATCGTCAGCAAAAAAGTAAAAAATACAAACAGTAAATGAATGTATGTTAATTTTAATTACATGAAGCTCTTCAAACACAATTAATACATGATGAGTGAAGTTACGAAAACAATATTTGTTTAGGCGTATTTGTTTGTAAATATTATACATATTTTTAATGCAATCTTAGATATATAATTTATAATTTATCATTATATAAATGTGTATTATGATTGACGACACTAATAAATGTGTGCATCAAGAGTGTTACCATATTACTAATAAACATTATTCAAAATTGTTATATGATGTATTTATTTTTACTTAACTTAAATTTGCTACTTTATACAGTAGCAAATAAGTTTTACTTCAATCGCGTGTGATCCTTACGCGCACTCTTTTTACAAAGTTTGTTGCCTACTTGATTCCCACATATACTCCCTGCTCAGCGTTTAAATAAGCACGTCAACACGTTAAGATGCGTCCACACCTAACGAACGAACATAAATGAACGTACCAGAACGAACGGCAACAGTATAGTGTGGACGCCACAACGATCACGAACGAACATAAACAAACATGGCGAGCAATGTTCCGCAACTTGTCGGTACATCAAAGGGAATTGTTCGTTCATGTTTGAACTCGCATGTGCAGTGTGGACGCTACCACGAATGTAGACAAACATTTTTCTTTTTTGATGTTAAAATGTGCAGTCCTGCATTAGTTTATGTTGTGTTTATTATAAGATATTGCTATTATTGACATTTTTTTTTTTAAATTTGATGACTTTAAATAATTTTGCTTTTTCCCGCTACTTTAAATAATAAATCTGAAGTTTCACGGTACATCCTCGAACAAAAAGATTCAAGCCCTCACTGCTTTAAGGCGTTTGTTTAGAATTATTCGCGTTCGTTCGTGTTCCTGTTCGTTCTTCTTTGTATGTTCTTGTTTAACATGTTCGTTCGTTAGGTTTGGACGCTCCTTTATATTTATTTGGTGGGAATGCAGATTGTAGCAGAGGTGTGAATTTTACATCTTCAAGGGCATGAAATCTTTTCTTAAATTCATGAAGGTTTGAACACAATCGTAGTCCACCACAACTGGATAAGAGTCAGTTAGTAAAACATTATACGATAGAGTATCTCGGACAGTTGGGACGATGAGGGCAGTTGATTCAATAGTGCAGGATTGAATTGCCTAAACCTTCATAAGAGCTTACTGTTTGAATGATTGGAGTCGTTGAGGACAGTTGAGTCGATGAGTGCAACTTGGATAAAGTATCTAAATCCAGTTCTTAAAACTACATACAATCCAGATCCAGTTCCAAAGTCTTAAGCATCAAAAGTCGAATTGAATCGCGATTTCAATGAATTTTTAGGTGGTGTATTCAGTTCATAACCAACAGTTTAGGCCCAGAATTAATTTTGGTATTAGCGATGACCCGAGATCTGGACATGACCCGAGATAGGACTGGGCGTACCTTTTAAGTAGCCAACAGAAGAACAGTGCGGATACAATTTTTCGTCGACGATTTCGACAACACGGATCAACCGATTTGAATGATTCAAAAAACGTTCGATTCCTATTGATAAGTAGACGTTACTTTTTGGCAGAGGCAAATCCAGCCGTTCCGAAGGTGCGGGTCAAAAAGTGCCAAAAATGGTAATGCAATTTTTGAGGAACGGAGCGTCCAAACTGAAGGAGACAGGTCTAGCGGTTTTAGAGATCTAATGAAAAAAGTAAAAAAAAATACATTTGGCGGAGAAAAATGATCATTAGATATATGCACATAAAATTATCTGATATTTTTTAGATACTTTATAATAAGAACAAATTTTGTTTATATTTCAAAAGGTTTCGTACCAATGTTCATCCGTTAGACTGCGACGAGGCGCTCACGCGCTTTTATTTCTCATTTCTACGCAGCTAACTTTCTAAAATATTTTCAATGTATAAAAAGAATTTAAACTTTTCAAAAAGGTCAATTTTCTTCAAAAATTTTAAAATTTTTAATTTTTTTTTCAGTCTTAAAAACAATTGAATCTTTTTTAAAAAAATTAATTTTTGGCACGAGAAGTTTCAGCAATTTGTTTTAAAGAATTATATACAGGTAGGATTTTCAAAAAAATATATATATATATGTATATATAAATAATATTGTTAATTAATCTTTTTTTTAATTCGACGATTGGGCTGCAAAAATATTACAAATATGTATCAACGTCGACAAAACTATCATCATATATATCTTATATATAAAAATGGATCGCAAAATGTGTTGGTAAGCGCATAACTCAATAACGCCTGGACCAATTTGGCCAATTCTTTTTTTAAAATGTTCGTTGAAGTCCAAGGATGGTTGTTACGGCGAGAAAAAATCGAATAATTGCCAGGAAAACCCTAAAAACAACCCTTCCGCTTTTTTGCTCTAAGACAAAAGAGATATTTGACAACCTAATATTTATACAGACATAGAAATCTCTTTCCATTAATTAACGAGCTATACTGGCAGCCAAACACATTGATGTAATTGAATTAAATTTCAAAATTCAAGAACAAATTACAGGCGAATCAGTTGATTCGGCAACTAACCAAGACGATCCACCGGAGTTTTTAAACTCGCTGGATTTGGTAGGATTGTCACCTCACAATCCTCAATTAAAGGTTGGATCGGCAATTATAATGTTGCGAAATATCGACCAACCGCGCCTTTGCAAGGGCACAAGGTTAGCGATAAAAAAACTACCAAACAACGTGATGGAAGCAACTATATTGAAAGGATAGTATAACGCAACGTGCATCCCAATGATTCCGACTAAGGTGCCATTTGAGATTAAACGACTACAGTTTCCAGTGCGTTTATGGTATCATTAAGTGTTTGTGGTATTAATTTGGAAAACCCATGTTCCTCACATGGAAAATTGTACGTTGTCTGTATAGGAAAACCATCAGATTTGTTTGTCTATGCGCCAGGAAATCAAACAAAAAACATCGTTTATCACAAAGCACCACAATGAAAATTGAACTGATTTTTGAAGTATGGTTTACATGATTAAAATTACTTGCTTTTAAATGCTTATAGTGTTTTATTTAATTATTTTTAATTCACGCCGAATTATTACCAGGGTGACGGTTCTGTTCAGGATAATTTTTTGCAAAGAATAGAAAAAAGGTGGAAACAAAACACCGCCACATTGCACATTTTTTTGACAGGACGAAGTCTGTCGGGTCGGCTAGTTAATATATATATATATATATATATATATATATATATATATCTTTCTGAATGTATATATATATATATAATATATATATATCTTATATATAAAATTCTTCTGTAACAATGTAAGTTTCATTAATCCTCCTAAACTATAATTCGGATTTTCATGAATCTTCCTGAAGTTTGTTCGGGAAATTTTCTAGAATGTTTTGATTCATAAAAATATAGTTTGATTGTAGAAATAAATGGAAAAAAATACAAAAAACCGCTTATCATCGTTTGACCTTTAAAATTTTTAAGGCATGGTTTGACATTAAAAACAAATGACAACTGTCATTTGCCAAACATTTCTATTCACTTATAAGCTAAGGCAATATTAAAATATAATAAATTCATGATTAAAAATAAAGAAAATGTAATATCTACATTATTATTGTCGAAAAGCAGCTGAGATGTGCCATAATTAAAATAATATAAGATGCAAATAATATAACATGCGTCTAACAGTCTGCGCATGCGACTGACGCGCACGGCGAATCGTGTTTTCAACGCACTTTGCGAACAGATTCGCCGTACGAATTCGTGCAAAAGAGACGAGCCATAAGTGATTGCGCTCAAAAATATTCAATACTAAGTCACAATACAAAAAAAAATACTTATTCAAAAAATTATTTAGAAGTTTCATTGTGTCAAAATTTCATGTGGTTGGCATTTTGTACGGAATATTTACTCAATGGAGCGCTTTGGGTCTGAACTTTTTTTTACTGTTTTCCAATTTGTTTGGAATTTTGGAATTAGGCTCATCTTACTCTCAAGTTCAAAAGTGAAAACAATTTAGACTCCTTTACACTACCCGGGGGGATGCCATTTCTTTTCAGTGGTGTAATAACGTTGGGTATGGATAAAAGAACTAATTATAAGAAAAAAATGTTTAATAATGTTTTTCAAAAAAGCAAATACTTTTCAAGTTACTGGCTATTGAAAATTTGTTTCTTTTTTTGCGTTTTTCATCGTTTTTTGCTAATATCTTCAAAAATATACATTTTAACGAAAATTATGTAATGAACAAAATTATATCAATAAAAATCCTAATAAATAGTTATTTTACAGTGTTCTAGGAACAATATTAAGTTAATTATGAACATGGGTTTTTATAGTTCTCCAAATAAGCTTTAAAAGAAGTACTTCTGCGTGTAAAATGAGTGAGCGATCATGCAATTAAAAGACGCATACAATGTTTTTTTTTCATTCAAATCAAATAGTTTATGAGTGCCATTTCCACCAAAATTAAAAATAATCGTTTTCCATCTAGAATTCACTTGGTTTGAGAGATCTTGATGGATTCTAGAAAATACCATAACATTAGTACAAACGATTTTTAAAAACTCATGATTTCATAAAAAAATCCATTTAAAAAAAACAATTTCTCATTATAATATCTCTGAAAAAATACGTATAAAAGCATATATATGAAAATTCAAGGTATTTCTCAGACTAATTATTGCTTTTAATTATTTTTTTGTTACACAAATATTGATAGAGTTCTAATTGTTTAAAGAGAGCGCGGCTGTCCAACCAGAGTGTCTTTCGAGCCCTTTAACCCTTCGCCGTTTCAAAATAAGAGAAGTTACGGTAAAATTTATGATAGAGAAAGTTGTAGCTCATTTAATCACCTTTAAAATAGTATATTACAAGTTATGATAAAATCAGAATTAAAAGAGTTATAATCCAATTAATGCGGTGGGTGGTGACGAAATGCAAATTGTTTTCACTTCTGAACTTTAGATTAAGATTAGCTGGGCATACGCTTTTTTCTCCTCTTTTACAGCAATAATTTTGTCGATAGTAGGTTGAATAGAGCACATGTGAACAAAATTTGACAAATTAATTCACTTCAAATATGAACTTAAGTAATAATGTATATTGAATTATTAGTGTGAAAATAT